>NW_009920679.1:45363-60158 GCF_000696875.1 Nestor notabilis
TATGCTACCTCCTGGTATGACCTGTCCCATTTATTGTAGATTACATGTCAAAATTAACTATGACACTCTTCACAAAATCCTGGGCTGTGTAGACTGCAAAACTGTTGGCATCTTTAGGCTTTTAATCAACTAACTCCACTGGAAAGCTGCCTCTGCAGCCTGCAGAATTCTCCATGTTCACAATGTATTTTCTTTTGTATAACAACCAAAACTGGCAACAACATTTAAGGGGCGCTATCACAAGGGTTTGGAACTGTTAAAACCAAACACCTAGCAAATGCAGCCAAGAGAATGGTATTCTTTTGAGATGCTGGGTTTGGGACTATCCTGTCTACGGAGCAGAAAACAAACAAAGCTCCTGCACTGCAGATACCAATCAACTTTCTCACTCTCTGCCATTTTCAGATGTGTAGACTTTTACTAATTCTTTTCACTGTATATGGTCACATCTAAAACAACTTCAGAAGTTAACTAAGGAAGTACTTTACAACATTCATGGTGATATTTAAGAATTCCTTATGACTTACCTGAGACTGATCCTGAGATGGAGGTGTGAGCTGAGATAAGTCTGCTGCAGGAACTGACAGAACATTGTTTGGGTAATCCAGCAAGTAAGAAACAACATTTGTATGTCCTCCTTTGGCGGCTTCAATGAGCATAGTTGAGCCATCCTGGAGGGAGATTTTGGAAATAAAAAGCCAGAAGATGAATTTTGCTACCCAGCATAAAAATATGAGTTAGACCATTTAAAATTGCAGATTTAGTAATCCATTAAATAACTATGTGGTTCCTTCAGTCCCTATGATAAATACATTAAGTTAGTACCTTCAGCCGATGAGTAGGATCTGCACCGTGAGCAAGAAGGAGCTCAACGACTGCCAGGTGACCTCCTGCACACGCCAGTGACACCACCGTGTGGTCGTTATTAGCTGTGGCCCTGTTAACATTGGCACCTATAAAAAGAAGGTCTCAGAATTAAACACAATAAATGTTTTTAAAAGGAAGTGTCAACAAGTATTTTCTGGAACAGAGACAAGCTCTTCTCATTGTCCCATTACACACACTTCCAAGGTAAAACCAAGGGATTCTGAATAACTGATGGCTTCTATGCATCACCCTCCTCAGCGTGTAAAGACAAGGACAGTAAGAGTGGGCCTCCTGAGTGGTAAGAGAGAGGGAACACCTCTGGTATACGAAGCATAGCTTTTAATTTGTCATTCTAAGCCCTCATCAGCATCACTACATGATGCAGTTCTTATTGTTTCAGACGGCACTTGAGGACGTGTTTTTTCTCAAGGAGGGAGTGTTTTTTGTAAGAAGCTGAAAATATTTGCTGTGCTTCAAATCTATTGATTAGTCTATAGATCAGACTAGGAAAGCTACTACCAAAATACTTTGTGATTCACTGTAACATGAACTGAATCAAATTCAACAAACCCTGAATGGTTCGGCAAATGCTCACATACACATAACCAGAGTCATTTTGGAAAAGGATCACAAACATACACAACTGAAAAATGGCATTTTTAAGTTTTTAATTAGTTATTTAAAGTAGTATTTTACCTTTGCTAATAAGGAACTGCACGGTGCACAGATGACCGGCTCGTGCTGCCTTCATTAGTGGGGTTCTCCCACCTTCGGATTCATGCTCCTGTTATAAAGAAGTAACAGATCAATAAATGGGCAAAACTTATACCACTGTTCCAGCTTTTGAACCACCTGGTGATGGAACCGGTCTCAGAATTACCTGTCTCAGTAGAAGACCTATCTTATAAGCTGACTGGAATCAATTTTCATGTTACCTTAAATACTGAATCACACTGTCAAAAAGCATTAAGACCACTTCCATACTGTTATCACATAAGGAAGTTTCTTTGCTTACAGACCCCTTTTCATTTTAGTGTTCAAAGGCGTAACATACTTGAGAACAGCAACATCTTGTTTCCTCCTCGAAAAGGAGAACTATTTAACACAAACATCATCCAGCATCAAGAAGTCCACAAATAGCTATGGATTGATGTACAGCAGTTCTGAAACTGTCACATGCTGTACACCAGACCTTAAAAACTGCAGCAGTATCTGAAGTGCAAGCAACAGTTTTAAATCACACTGAAGAGGATCAGCAATAAAAATGAGACAAATCACTGCAGGTCACAGTCTCTGAACAAGAGGGTTGGAGAATAAAGCAGAAAGATGACAAAAGGGTGATACAAACCAACAAAAAAAGGAGTAACAAGAACCATTTTCTAATTTAAAAGGTTTCTGAATACTGGAACAATGGGTTTGAATACAACTGTATTAGAGAAGCTACAGAACAAGGAAGCTTGCTTGCTCTGTAGCCATGTTTAATACCACAAGGAATGCTGACTAATGTGCACATCAACCCTCCCTCAGCAGCAAGGGGAGGAAACAGCACCTTCCTGTGAGTGTTATACTGGTGATCTGAATATCCAGTCTGATCAAATGCACCAGGACCAGGGTTTGGGGGTTTTTTTCCATTAAGTATCTGGGAAGCCAAGCTCTAAGTTCACTATTTACTTCTGGAATTGCATGTGTTCTGACAGTGAAAGTTAACATTCAGTACCGACAGTGGATGACACGGTTATTTACAAATATAAAAGGACAAGAATAGACTTGGCAGAACAAATCAACTCCTTCCCATAATTTCAGTATTCCTGAAAACTCTGCAGATGTCCTCTGACATATGGTTTGCTTCAGTTGCAAGCTGCACCTTAGATTAGCTTTCTGTTCATACACTCGAGAAAAATCTCGACTGCACCTTCTATTGGAGCTTGATCCACTGCAGAAAACACAACCCAATCTTTGCTATGAGGGAGGTTACATGGCTCCTCTCCTATGTGCTCTGGAAAGAGCAGAAATGCTCTGCGCCTGTGCCTTCAGAACGACTTTGTGTTGTTGTACCCTGCTTTAACGTGTCTAAACCTCATAGAACTGCACCATTTCTTTGCTAACTTGGTACAGCAACGTGTTAGTGCAGGCAGGCAGGAAGGAAAACCTTCCAGACTTACTGCTGAAGTCACCTTTTATGTTTTAAAATTAGTAGATTCCACTCCCAGGAAAATGATGGTTTAGCTGCCGACACCTGCATGCTTTTGGATTGTCTGCATGTCAGAGATACTTGCAGGACATGTCAAGCTCATTAGGTTAGTATGTGGCCTCATGACATGCAAGAATTAGCAGCATGCCCTTGAACTCTGGTGCTTGCTATTTGGTATAGTTTGTCCTTCCTCAGCCACTGCCAATAGGTCGTAGAAAGTCAGATGCTGCTGTTTGCCTGATGCACAGTAAACCCCTGGTACTGCTGGCACATCACTTACAAAGCAGCTATGGATGCAAAGAACCACTGACCACCCCTTTACTCTGAGGAGGACCAGAACGTTACTGCCCACACAATTATTCAATACACATTTCTAAATCATCACTGATGCAACAGCAAAGATGGCAAGAAGCAAAATTTATTTGAGGTTACAGCTTAGCTATATTCAAGACAGTGAAAAGCCATCCAAATGTAGCGTTTCAGATAACTAGCAGTAAGATATTATTTGCAACATTCTCTATTCCTAGCAGACTTCACTGTAAGTCTTAAACATGGATGTCAGGAGGCTCCTCATTGAAATGCAAGGCAGTTACCCTGCCCAGTTTAACCAACTGTCACTTCATCAAGCAGGCAGAACTTGATCCTCAACTATTATACACTTCAAACACTTGCAGTACCATACACATCATCAGTCCAGCTAAACTAGACCATTTGTGTGCCCACCTGCTGCAGATCTGCGAAAGTTACTGCATTTTGATGGAGTTTTTAACATCAAAGATAGAATTAATTTAATCTTAAAATAAAACATGCATTTCTATGACTTCAGCACTCTATTTAGGCCTGACAAAGGCTAACAGAGAGCATCAACTCGAGCTTTAAAGGAAAGCATCTAGACCCAGCCAAACTAAGAAGCTGATCCAGTGCAATGCAGTGCTTCTGTTTAACTCACACCCTTTCCTTTACCTGGAATGGCCATAAATTTCAAAGATTTTATTTTTTTTTTTTAGCTGTATTAGATAATCAAAATCGGGACAGAGAACATGAAAACTGTTAAAAGCATCCCCCAGCACTTTCCAATGTGCTACTTCCTTGTATCAATATGAAGTACATGCAAATGCTTTTTTTCTAAGAACAGAACTAACAAGGAGTGCTCATCTCCAAAGACAACTTCCCCAGCTCTCTGCACTGCAGGACTCATCAGTGTTCTCTCTCCACTGCTCCAGCCCTGAGAAACACTGCAGTTAGTATGATCAGAAAGAGATACGAAGAACATCTATGCCACCATTCTCTAAACACGTATGTGTTCTCCTGTTAATTCTGCTTGGAAGAATGCCTGAGAAGAATTTTCCATAGGTTTAGGTACCAGGAAGGAAGGGGAAAGTGAGAGTATTACCCACATCAGGTAAGAGTTTACATCATCTGCATCTTTTCCACTGGGACTCAAAGAGGAGATGAGAATCCAGTCAGTAATAACAATTATTTCCTTTCTAGCTAAACCAGTATTTCAGAGAGCAAAGCAAAAGCAGCGTCATCAGAACCTTGTATTTTTTTATCCTTGATTTTGAGTTCTCTGGTTTAGGCGATTCCAAGATCACCTACATAAGGGCTTCCGCTCCCCCCAGTACTATTCTCCCTGGTTCACAAGGATTCATGGTTGGCAAGTATTATTCCCTAGTATATTTTTTTCAAGTCCTTTTCCAATGTCATATGTTATTTTAATGTAAAGGTCCAACTGGTCTCTTCAGCTCCTAGAAAGCCTCTCACTCATGACAATGGTGAATATTTAACAGAAATCTAAATATTGTTCTAAGCAAAACGATTTAGATGAAGTTTTTGATGCAAGACAACAGCCAAACAACACATTTCCTATCACTGTGCCACTTTGCTGATTTTCCAGATTGAATCCCTATCAAAAGATATAGGATTCCAACAGTCACCAATCTAATTGTCCCAAATAACCTTCCGGAGATATGTAGCAAAGCAATATTCCAGAAGCACCTAAAAACTCAACTAGGCCTCTAGTTTAAAGTAAATACATGAAAAGGAAAGACCTTACAGGAAGCTGGATATGTAACAACAGATTTAACACAGCTACTTGTGCTAACAGACTCAATCAGATCACTTGCTGCACTGGTGAAGGCTGAGATACTATTGTGTCAACAGGGGTTTTAGAGAACCCAGCAGCAGGGAAAACACAGCACACAGATGCCATGTCTGGTCTGCGCAGGGAGGCTTTGTGTTTTTGAAGAGATTTAGATGCCTTAAAGCCATGCTTATTGTTAGCATGTATCCTGAGGCTGCAGCTTACAAGCATCAAAGGCCAACCTCACCTGATGCTTGCCCGGCTCTATGCCCTCCAAAATAGTCTTCTTTAAGTCCTCCTGCTTGTCCTGCGGAAGGAAAAAGAACAACTCACGGCTCTCGTTCTACAAATAAATGTTGTTCTTGGCCATGAAGACCTGGAATGTGAACTTAAATGGACTCGATCCACCAGCTAAAGCCTCTGTTTTGCTGGAATTAGGCAAGCAAGCACAAAGGTAAGACCAAGCAACGCAGCTCTACTGGTTGTGACTCCTACCGTAAGCCATTGGGATTCATGATGAAGGTTACATACAGCATCTCACTAAATACAAGATGACTTTTTGCTCTTTAGTGGCAAAAGAGAGAATTTCATTGTACTTCTTACCATCCAGAGGCTACAACACAACATCCAAAAGGTGTTAATTACAAAAATTAGCTTCACATGTGCTACAACTTTTTGCTTTATTTATAGCAGACTGAAGGCCAAGTCTAAAAAGACCTGGAATCCCTGACCTTTCCCAATGGTTCAAGAAACAGCAAGGAAAAACGTGACAGCTTCTCAGCCCCCTCACTGTCACAACACCATAGCTGTCTCCAGCATGGTTCCATTCAAATCCATAAAGCATTGGCTATTTTTGTAGATGTTTAAATGCTGCCTTACGCACACTGCATCAAACATGAGGTGTGTCATACACAGAAAGTGAGTTTCTAAGTAAGGAGCTACATCAATGTGACGGATGTTATCAGCTGAAGGCGAAGCCCCCATCCTAGGGAAGAACCAAGAGGCAATTTGGCATGCCTGTATTTTCATTTTTATTTATCTGGTTTTGCAACTGGAGTTCCATGGATGCCAGGGAGCCAGTTTTAATGTTTAAGGAAAGCCACATGTGGAATTTTAACTAGTACAAAGAGCTCTGGGGAGAGCTTAATAGTGTAAAATGAAAAGAATGCAAGGATGAAGCAGCCCTTGGGTTCTCTTCCATCTCTCAAGTTCAGTATAAAAGCACCCACATATTTTGTAGCAGAAAGGTAAACTCCATCATAGATCAACTCTCCTGCGCAGCAGAGTCATGCACAGCTGCAAGGCAGGCCAGATCACGAAGTCCCAATTCAAAACTGTTTTCTGTGCTTCCCAGCTGAGAAAAGCTGGCACCTTCTCACTGCCCAAAAAAGAAGAATCTCTTGTTTTCAGCTACACTGGAACAGGCAAAGATGTAACTACCTTGTCAAGAGCAGTCTCTCAAAAAGGAATCTCCAGTATGTAGTGCTTCATCCAGGTTTGGTTCTACATTAAAAGGGAACAGGACCAGGCATCCAAACAGGCACTTTTAGTTTACAGAAAGGCATACATCTTAAAAGCAGGATATTACCTCTCACTAAATAGCACCAATACTCAGTGAGCTTTACAATCCTTAATAAGGAAACTCCAAGGAAACTGCTAGTAAAGACACAAAGAAGAGGAAAAAAAAAAATAAAATAAAAGAGAACTCTTACAGGCAAAAGAAAAGTCTCTTCTAACCTTCGAGGTCAGAGAAATCCTCACAACACAGGTAAATAATTGTCTTATTGAAGTGCTGGTTCTACTCTCCTGAACCTACTAAACCATATTGCCATCTAGAAAAAAAAAATCTTCTATCAAATTCTATTTAGGGTTCTAATCTCTAAAGTTTTACTCCTGTTAATCACAAAAATCTAAAATAGGTGTTTTGACCCCAACAAAGAGCTTTGTAAACAAGTAAAAATTTACATTTGGTCCAGTGGCAGAAGTTCAGCCTAAGACCCTGGAAGTCTGCAGTCCTGCAGGCGATAAAGGGATTAGGATGCGACTAAGGCACAGATGGGATCACAGGCTTCAGGCGTGCCTCATATTAAGTCATTCATATGCTTGGCAAGAGCAAGCTGATTTCAAAATGCATACATTAGCAAGGAAAGGTGTAGGGCCTGCCAAGCTAGCTTTGTTACAGACTCTGACAGGCCAACTTTGTCCCTGTAAGGACATGGAAAAGACAGATCCCTTCAAGAAGGGCAGCAGAAAAGCAGCAGAATAACTGGTAACAAGCCAGACTTCATGAACAATTAGTCCCAAGGAGATACAAATTCATCAGGATACCATATGTGATTGAGAAGCTCTGCAGCAGACAGGACCAAGGCAGTGTGAGCTCTGACACCATTTGTTTCTAGAAGAACTTGTCAATGCAGAGTTTAAAGGAAAAATAAACCACTAACTAGAGAAAATTCACCTCTGTCATCATTTTCATTCAGTTCTGCTGGTTCTTATAAAGCCACACTCCTTAATGAATCTAACAGAGTTCTCAAGGTCGTCACTGGCCCTTGAACTGAATTACATAGTTGATACGTAGGCCAGAAGATCAGTCCTGAAAAGCAAAGAGCTCCCGTGTTCTACTTCCAAGAACAGCAGCCTTTTGTGCTGAGACGTGGTGGTAAAAAAAAAAAAAATCACTTCCACTTCAGACAAAAACTTTACTGGAACTAGAATCCCTTACCATATAATGATCAGAGAATGGTTTGGGTTGGACAGGACCTTCAAAGATAATCTAGTCCCCCCACCTGCCAAGTGCACGTCCAACCTAGTGGACGTGCACTTGAACTTTTCTAGTGATGGGCATCCACAACTCCTCTGGGCAACGTGCTGCAGTATCTCACCACCCTCATCATAAAACATGCTCAAACTTTAGCTCAAGGTTCTATTCAGAGATTGAGAAAACCTGAACTAGACATGAGCAAAACACAAGAATCTGTTCAATAGAATGACGTGGGCAACTCCAAAGTTGGAAAACTTCAGTTTTCCATGAGCACGATACAGGAACCCCTCTGACAAACATCTTCTGCCTCTGCCAATTTGGCTAATCCAGTATGGGAGAGGCTCCTTTCACATCTGCAGTCTCAAAGCTTGCACCTCAACTCCCAGTCAGTCCTAACCTCCTGGGCCATTGAAGAGAGACTTGAGAAGCCAGGAAAGACTTGAGAAGCCAGGAAAGATTTGAGGTCTTAGAATAGATTATGCGCTTTCCAAATCATGGAATAAAGGTTCTGAATTGTGAAGAAATGGATCACAACCAATCTTGACAGCTAGTGTTCAGTGTTCCTTTAACCCAAGAGCATTTGGGGAAGAATGAACCATTTTCTTTCCTTGATCTGGAATCAGGGAGAAGAAAAATCCTCAGAAACTATGCTCCTTGCCTGCCTGCCTGCCCTGGAAGAAGACAGAATATGGAGGTGGCTCACAAACCAATAAAGCAACAGCAGCATAATCCAGCACTTGCTACAAATCTATGGGTAAATAAAACAGGGCCAGCAGACAAGCTTAGGCATGGGATCACTGGTCATTCACTCTGTTTATTCCCCTACAGCCACCGTGGCATAGTACTAGCCCTGTCAAGAACAACAGGAGAGAAGGTCACCAAGGACTGCTCCCAGTGGACAGCATGCAAAACATGACATCAGATTACTCTCCACTTATCTAGGAAGCATCACACGAACCTCTTCAAGACCTCATCCCACAACCCAGAGGTGTCCATTGTATGCTCCCAGTATTGTTGGATGAAAATACCACTCTAGTGGGCTGCGTCGTAGCCACTGACATCCTTACAGACACAGGGGCACAGCCCCAAGCTCAGTGACCTACCACGCCCAGTGCTGGCACGGCATGGATGCATGTGCCATTTGTCCTTGCAGTCAGAGAACAGCCCTCAGCTCTGTTTTGTTACTGTTCATGACATAACCAGTGTTTTCCACAGAAAGGACCACTCCACAAGAGGGTAAGATGTTGTACATGCAGCTCCTCAAGTGACTGCATGTAAATCTCAGGTATGAAGGTTTCTGGAAAACAATGAAACATCAGTGGAAGCAATCCCAAGTAAGACTGAAGTTGTAGGATGAAAAAGGAAAGAAAGAGACCCAACTGGACATGTACTTTCATTTGCTGTGTCTCAACATCAGAAGAAGAGCAAAATTAACCAGACAGATGAAGACAGACCAAGCAGAGGCTGAAGTCCAGATATGCATTCAATTCCCTGCTCCACCACAGACTTCCTGGGACAGTCTGCTGAAATAATCCAACCTCATTTCAATTACCAACAAGAACTGGAATCTGGAAAACTAACTTCCCGTGGTACTGTCAAAGAAGGTTTTTCATAGCCCAGCAGCAAGGCCACACACTTCAGGAACCTTCCCCAGTACAAAGATAATTCTATTCACAAGAACTCACAACTCCTAAATGCAGCAAAACCACACAAAGGTTTGAAAGGAAACTGCTCCAAACCTGAGGCACCTGCCCTAAGCATTGCTGCAGTTTCCAGGTGTTCCCCCATTTACTTAAAATCAGAATCCAACACTGGTAGATTTACATGGCAGGTCTCCCTTTCATGGGCAATTTTCCTTTGCTTCCCTACAGTATTTTTCTTGAGGGCTTCTCATTTTGATTGGCAGAACAAGAAAATGCAGTAAAATAAAACTACTATAGAGAGGCACAAGATATTTCTCTGCAAAACTGATCTGAACTAGATGCTAAAGGCCACAAACACTGCTAACCTTGGTGAGGAGAGGGGAAATAATCCAAGTGATATCACTAATAACTTGAAGTGACATTTAAGCAGCAACCCTTGAATGCTTTAATTTAAAAGTTTATGCAGTTAATATTTTTTGCTTCATGCTTTGCTCCTCACTATAAAGATACTTCATGGCTTATATCTATTTATAACCAAGTACTTATTTAAATATCCAACAGAACCCCAAACCCCTACTCTGTCCCTGCTCAAGTGGCTGATGCTTGGCACCCACCACTGAAGTGAGCAAAGTGCAGCACACACAAACACCCCCCTCCACCAACACACCCTTCCTCCCTGGTAGGAACACATGAAGCAGACATTGACTACTATTCATAAGGAAGAGTGGGATTATTATTAATTCACCATTACAGCATTCATTTATTTGTAGTTGTAAATATAGACTTGAAAAATTAAAACATTTAAGACTGAAATTTAAGTACCTTCATTAGGATGCTCATCTATCAGGTTCAATGATAAAATTTTCTGGCATCCTTTACTATTTGAAAGGAATAAAACACCCTAAAATATCCAACAAAAACCTCAAGACCCTCCCCCCCAAAAAACCCCACACAAGCAGAGAGTGTGGAAAAAGAAGAAATAGTGGGAGAAAAAAAAAAAAAAAAAAGAAAAAAGCAACAAAAAGGCAACAAAGAAATAATCTTCTCTGCTTATCTTTGGAGCATGAGACTCCTAAACTGCTTTAGAAGACTAACAGATCAGTTGGGCTTTACTGTTTAAAAGCCAAACAAACACCGTATCTCTCTGGCTGATGAAGAGGCAGTTTTAGGTCTCTCACTATAGAATGTGGAAAAAAAAAATCAAAACAATTATGGAAACAGCTTAGTTATGATTAAACGTGTTACAGAAAATAAACACTGTGAAAGGAATACACTAAAACCCAGAGTTACAAGAAAAAGAATAGTTCTGGGACAAAGAACAGAGATCATCTGATGCTGGTCACTGAAAAGGCATTGCTTAGTTTGGCATTTTTTGTGTTGCAGTTTTAAAAAGTTACCAGACTCACAGTCTCTTAGTTCAGAAACTAACCCTAGAGTATTACTAGCTTCTAATACTAGAACATTTTAAAATCAGACAAGTGGAGCAAGTAAACTCTAACCCACAAGAGTTTGGGAATAACGAAGTAGCATAATGAATGAAAACAATGCAGAAATATCTCCTGCTAAACAATAAAACTTATGGATTATACTGTAATGACAGAATCCCAGACTGTTTTTTGTTGGAAGGGACCTTAAAGCTCATCCAGTTCTAACCCCCTGACAGAAGCAGGGACACCTTCCACTAGAGCAGGTTGCTCCCAGCCCCCGAGTCCAACCTGGCCTTGAACACTGCCAGGGATGGTGCAGCCACAGCTTCTCTGGGCACCCTGTGCCAGCACCTCAGCACCCTCACAGGGAAGAGCTTCTGCCTAAGAACTCATCTCAGTCTCCCCTCTGGCAGGTTAAAGCCATTCTCCCTCATCCTGTGCCTACAAGGCCCTTGTCAAAAGCCCCTCCTAGTAAAAATACCCCCTGATTAAAAAAACAAACAAACAAAAAAACCAAAAACAGCAACAAAAAAAAGAAACAAAAAAAAATAAAATAAAAAAATCCCAACCCAAAAAGATAATGAACTTTCACAAGTATAAGCTGTAGATAAAACTTTTCACTTAATAGATGTAAGATTACCCAATAAGACTTTTGGGGGTTTTTTTAGACCCAACAATGTGCAGGCTTCTTTAAAAAGTTTCTTCTGTGCCTGTTTTTGCACCCATATGTGAATCTCAATTGCTAAAATTGCCTTTCTACTCTGCAATCATGTCAGCTTTGGCATACAGTTTGAAACCAAAGTACCTTCCCCACCAAAGCCAGCAGAAATCTTACCAGATCAGCACCAGCTTGAAGCAACACATCTGCAACATCAGTATGTCCATTTTCACAGGCATAGGTCAAAGCTGTGTCTCCTGTTGCTGTGGTGGCATGAACATTCGCTCCTAGAAACACAACAGTAGCTTGTTCATACTGGACATCACCTTATCAAGCATTTTGTATCAGATAAACACAAAAATCAAGGCACTTCATCTGTGACCAAGAGCTTCACAGCCCAAGGGCATTGCTTTCATGGTAAAAATTGCTCTTGTAGTAAAAATACTCTGAGGAGAAGCAAAGGCTTGGAAAAAGCGTGACCAGCAATCTGAGCACCTGTATGCTCACTTATTCCTATATTCCCTCTACAGCAATGAAGATTCCAGTTGTTACAACACATAAAAGTGAATCCAGACAGCTGTCTAGACTATCCATTTGACAGGAGCTGCATGCCAAGGAAAAACCAGACAAAATGCATATTATTTAATTAGTATTAATGCTCCAAGACCATACACTTGTACATATTTCATTTCTTCCCTACTCCTTAAAATAATTTGCTTTAAAACCATTTTGTTGAAATAATTTGACTAGCTTCATACATGCCTCCATACAGCTTTCATGCTATGCATGGCTCTGGGTATGTAACGCATTACTGTCAACAAAAGCCAATGTGATTAGCCATTTTTGTATCCTCAAGGTGTGAGATATATTTAGAGACTCCCTGATGCCAAATCAAGGCTCCTCAATTCACTCTCCACATTATCAGAAGTGAAGTGCAAGCAGCATTCCCAGCAAGCTGGTGACAGGTGTCACAGCCTGGTGTCACTGCACAAAGAGATGCAGTTGTCACTGTCCCTCCCTAAGCAGCAAGCATTACTTTCTAGAATTACAAATCCAGACGATTTCCTGCTTAGGAAAGAGCATACAAATAAATAACTCCCATAACAAAGAAGATTTCAAAAATGCAGCTCCCTTTCATTTATTTAAGCAGTATGACTACATTTCAGTCTCTACCTACTTTCAGCTGACAGATGAAAACTGAAGTGTCATTTCCCCCCAACTGCAGGCAAGCCTGAACTTTTACTACTGTGTTGTATAGTAGGAAAACTCATTCCTCAGAGAAATCCAGCACATTCCAGAATCTGTCTTGCACACTATTTCCCAAGGCACAATTCCTAATGTACTGGTTATTTAGGGAGATTGACTGCACATAACTAGGCTCAGTCAAAGCAGAAGCAACATATTAAACCAGGCATTATCTGCATTAACATTTTGTCTTAAATGCTGTTAGCTGGAAGCAACATTCCTAATGGATATGGATGGTTCTAGATATGCCGCACAACCCAGGGCTCTGTGAGGCACTTTCCTCTGTTAACAGCATCACACAATATTGACATGTATCATATGCTTTTTCCTTCTTGCTAAAGTATCTGATAATATAGTTTCTTGTTAAAGCACTGACACAAACAAGCTCAGGTATCTTCTAAACTATACATAACATTGAGTCTATGGTATCTGTGGGCTAGGCTGTTTGCACTGTACACATACCTGCTGCCAGCAAGTATTTCACCAATTCAAGATGACCCTCTTGAGCAGCTTCCATCAAAGGTGTTGAGCAACCAAGTTCAATATCAGCTCCTGCCTTAATAAGGAAGTCAGCTACTTCAGAAAACCCTCCACAGCATGCCAGAGTAAGAGCTGTTTCCTGTGTTTCTTCTGTCTGTGCATTTATATTTGCCCCTAGGAAACAAAAAAGCTGTTACTTTAGCTGACCAGACACAGGGTAGGAAGGTGAATGCTCATCATCTCCACTGTTTGGGTGTGTTAGCTTTGCTCTGTAGTTACAGCAACAAGCAGTGACAGGCACACGCTACATCAGGGGAATTTGCACCTAATACTTAGTGGCAAATAGTCAGCATGGCATTCTTAGAAAGGAACGCTCAAGAAACAAGAGTGCTCTCACCTTGTGCCAGCAGCAAGGCAACCATCTCCTCATGGCCTTCCCGGGCAGCTTCCATTAGAGGAGTATAACCTTCATCATTAACTTCCTCCAGGTTAGCTCCCCTCTCAATCAGGAGAGCTGCTAACTCCACGTGCCCACCACAAGCAGCCAAAGTAAGTGGAGACTCAAATGAATCTGCAGGCATGTTCACTTGAGCACCGCTGTCCAAAAGCAAGCGTGCCACTTCCACGTGCCCATCCTACAGAACAAACAGGAACATCAAAGTTAGAAGCATCTGAAGTCACTTGACGCTGGAGTTGCAGTCACTATCGCACTAGGTCTGAAAATGATCCTAAAGAGACAGGGTCTTCTTACGAATGATGGTTCCATTTATGACATAGTTATGGTAATGCTTGGATTAAAGTGACATTCAGTTTTCCACCTGCATCTAAGGTTTAAATGCATGAGGAAAAAAGGTAGATCTATGGTGGGGTTTTGGTCCTGTCTGTTCTCCTTTCCTGGGGAAGTAGGTAAAGAATTATGGGATAAGGCTTTCTTAAACATCCAGCACAATCCCTGAGACACAGAAGTAATAGAGATAGCAAAGAAGTACCGTAAGTAATAAACCCACTTCATGACTAAACACCAAAACAAACATCGGAGCAAATATTTTGTTTTTCTCTGTAGTTGATTAATGGCTTCTACAGGCGAAGTAAGAAAGCTCCAACTGGCAATTTCTAGATCCTGGGAAAGACCTGCAGAGAAACTAAAGTGAGTTCAATGAGGTAGGTAACAGGAGGAGGGAAGACTCAAATAAATCTTAAAAAGAGACTGGAGAGCGCCTTGGGGTGAAGCAATCTTTGTCATAGAGGAAAGAGAATGAGGATTTCCAGAGCAATCTCTTTGAGCCCTTACCAATCAAAGGATATAAATGCAGCTCTCACCTTCCCCGGAAACTACAGCTAAACTCCTCAAAGTCACTTTAAATAGACCAAGCACCAAAAACCCATGTTTCACTTTAGGTGTGGTCTGTACTGACCCAACGCCTCTCAAAGGGGGAAAGA
>NW_009920679.1:60189-104137 GCF_000696875.1 Nestor notabilis
GAAAGATGAAACACTCATATGGGTTCTTCCTCCAACATAACTTCAGAAACTGGGACCCAAACTTGTGGAACAATCTGGAGATCCAGGAAAATGAAAGTGGGAAGGGTCAAGCCACACAAAGAGTGCTCAGTGAGGTATAGAAGGTCTGAAAGTCTAATCAAAGGACATTTTGGAGTGCACAATTAAATATGATAACTTAAAGATAGAAAGAGAACTCCAAGTGAAAGACTTCAATTGAAACCTGCTCAGTATCTCTCATGGGAGGGAAAACCATTTGCTGCTTTGCAGGTGCATGGGTATTAGATGCATCAATTTGGTCACTCTATTTGCCATCCGATGATAGCGTAGGTTAATTCAGGAGTAAACTGTCAGCCAGCTATGATTTAAAGCCCTGTGTCTTGACACAGTGGTTCTCCTAGGATTTGGCAGTTCAGATGGATTAATTCTTTAGACTAGCCTCAATGCATGCTGACAGATGTTGCTAGAGAACTAAAGAATACTTCTTCTCAAGGAAGACACAAAAAGGGCAAATACCGATGTTTTTATGATGTGTCCTTTGACGGAAATCTAAATGAGGCTGGGCAATACTAAAGCGGAAAGACATCAAAAGACCTCTCTGCCTGAGGTTCAAGCCAGAGCTGTTGAGGCTAGGGCACTGCTACCTAGGGGTAATTCATAAAGTCATAACGTTAATAATTCCACTAATTCCGAAAATTAAAGAGCTTCCTATGTATTAAGAACCACAACCTCAAGTGAACTACCAGTTCCCCATCCTGATGTCACCAGAAGTGTCAGCCAGTAACTCAAACAGCTAACACAAAGAGGGATATCAAACACACGACTCCTGCCAACACTTGTCTTAAGTTGACCATGAAGCAGGTAGTAACCCGAGACTGACAGCAATCAAGTCTATCAGAGAAGCTGGCTAAAAGCCAACAACCACCTCATCTAACTAAAGGCATTTTCTAGGTGTGGCACTCTACATTGTCCAAAACATACTAAAACTCAGAGGTACTTATAATCGGTGATCAGAGACCAGACATTTCAGCTCCCTCTGCACCATTCACTAGCTGGAAAACAGTGAAGACCGACTGGGAAGAGTCCCCATGATTTGATGGAACAGTTCCCTTCTGCAAGGGAGCAGCCAAAAGGTAACAAGGAACAAATTCCATCATTTGACTTAAGAGTTGGGACTTGAAAGGATCGGTTTCCTCATGGTTGTTCTTAAAGGTCAACACACAGTCTGTAGTGCAAACTAGAACTGAAAACATGCAAGCAACCCACACATCTTTATCTTTCCCAAGCAAGATGCTTCATAGACCCCAAGTCAAGCCAGTGCTCAGACTGTATCACCATGAAAGCACAAAAAAACCCTCTAAACCTAAACAGAACAACTTAATAATAGTTATGCTGCAATGTCCTTTAGGAGACAGCATTCTCAATTCCTTACTGGCACTAGGGTCCCATACAGGGAAGACTATTCAAGGACACTATCACCATCTCACTGTCAGAAGATTTCAACATAGCTCGAGACATAATCTGACCTTGGTCACTTGCATCATCACCTCACAAGTGCACTGAAGGAACACTTGATCCTCCAGGTCTTGGAACACTGGAGGAACATTGCAGCCTGTCTTCTAAGGATTATAGGCTATTGGGAGCAAATTAAGATTGCTTTCTTTACTCAAAGAAGTTTCCCAGCTTGAAGAACAGATAAAAGGTCAGCTAAGTTCACGGCAAAAATAGCTGAACATATGTTTTGACACAATAGCACTCTTATTAAGATGAAGCTCTTGGAAAAGGAAGTCTTTCCTCAATGGCAGCTTTGAATTGTAAGAGTTGCCAAAGAGCTAAGAACTAACCTACTTTTGACCTACTGTTTTATTTTCAGAAGAAAAACCTCACAGCAGCATTTACAGAAACCTAGAAGAGAGCAAACCATCCCTACATGTAAAACACTTCCTGCAGCAGTGCAGGAATGATGTAATCCATCAGTCATCCAGCTCAGAGTACTTCTGGATGGCTCATACGACCATGATCTGAGACCTCTGAGACTTAAAAAGACAAAGGTGGAAAACTGACTTCCACATTGAAAAAGAAACAGTGACTTGGGCTCAACCTGCTATACCACACTGCAGACTGGTTACCCTTTACACTTCACATAGGGAGCATATAGAACAACACATCACCCCCCCCAAAAATTAGAGTGATTTTTCCTTATGATCAGTTAGACCAACTAGTTACCCGTGATAACTAAAGTAAAGGCTTCTTACAATCAAAACTAACATGCTCACTTGCAGACCCAACCCAGCTTTTAACAAAGGGTCACTTTCTTTTATCATCTCTTTCACTCCTGTCACTGAAAACAGAGCAGTAAAGGCTGTTTACCATGCAGGCCTCCATCAGTGCTGTGTGCATCTCATCTGTTTTATGTTCTTGATCAGCTCCAGCTTCAAGCAAGAAACGAACCATATCTAAATGGCCTTCAAATGAAACAGAGCAAAATAAATAAGCATTTAGTACCATAAACTTTTAGTAGTACAGACAATACACTTGATGAAATCATTTACATTTTCATAGTTCGCTATTACAGTTTTTACAAGTTACCATTTGCAAAGCTGTTTTTTTAAAAGTACTCTGTAAAGTACCAAAGCAAAATGGACAGCCAGAATTCAGTCAGATACTGCCCAACTCTTAGATGAAGAGAGACCTCTCGAATTCAAGTTTCCACAACAGGAACCTTCCCTTGTAACTTCGAGCTATAAAAGACTGTGCTTATTCCTTATTCAGCTGTAGAATAACATATCATTTAAGCGTTCCAAGGCAGCACACAACCGAGGGCATTATCTTTTAGAGAGAGGTCCATGCAGAATTGAACTTAACTTTAAGCTTTTTTATCACAGCACTCACATATTGCTGAGAACCAGGACACATACATTACATCACATAATGTTATCTAACACTATTTTTAGAAGCTTCTACTGAACTTTACCAATACATGTTTTCAACTCTACTATGAATTCTGTCCTTTTAGAATCTGTCCCTTACACCAAGTTGTACATTTTATCCTCCCAATGAGCACCCTCCTCCAAGACAAGACTTAGTTTTATACTAAGTGAGCTACTTTGTTTTCCTATCAATCACCTTGCCAAAGGTAATATAAAAAATCTCTAGTCAATGAGTACCTTACATTACACACATTAAGTTCTGGGTCACAAGAGACAAGAATGCCCCTCCAACATATCCAGGAGAACTATTACTGAAACATCTACATAAGGAACTACTATTCGCGGCAGGAAACCCATGCCGAATCCAGATGAGAGTTTTCAGATGGGTTACACTAGTTTGTATCCAATTCTAACCGCAGAGGCAAAACCTGATGTTACAATAATCTGTATCCTTAAAAAGTTTCAATTAGGAGGAGAATAATAGTTGGAAATTTTATGGTGGGTCTTGGAATTAAAAACAACTAAAAACCAACCTAGAAGCACACCAGATTACCGCTGCACTAATTTACTTTCTATGGAAGCTTTACATAGCAAAATAAATTAAGTCAAAAGGCCATGAAAGTTCAAGATGAGTAACAATTCATAGACATCCTCTAAAATGACACTGCAGAAACAGTATACAGTTATAATACCAGCATTGTCACCCCATCAGGTATTCCAGAACATTCGTTCTAACTTCCCATTTTCCTAACAACTAACAGAGATGTTTTCAGAACTTGAAAGACACTTGGTGAAGGGAATTTGAATGAAACAGGGAATGCTGTAGCGGGGGAAGAAAAGAGCTGTGGTGTGTCAAAGTACTGGTTTGGACACGGCCTGTCACAAGTTTCCATCTGCAACATACCAAATACATGTCCATCACAAACAGACAGGCTTAATACTACTATACCATGGATGAGCACTTCCCAAGTTTAAAACCAAAAACCAGTACTCCAAAGCTCTTCAGAAAATATTCAAATTACAGTTGGAAGCTTTAGTTAGATAAATCCTAGCAAATAAAGATAACAAAAATACAAAACAAGGCAAGAGACAATACCTTTATAGCATGCAAGTGTAAGTGCACTTTCCTTGAACTCGTTGGAGTGAGTGTTGATTCCTGCACCATATTCCAGCAATACTCTTGCAACCTCAACATGACCTGCACTGGCTGCTTCCATTAAGGGGGTATGGCCATTCTCATTGTGGTCTTCTATATTAGCACCGGCTTTCAACAGCACCTTCACTATGTCAACAAAGCCTCCAGCACAAGCATAAGTGAGAGCTGTGTTCCCTGCAGAGAAGAAGCAGTTTACATGAAAGCCCTTTCCATCACTCACAGGAAGAGTTTTAACAGCACTGAACAAAACTAAGTACATGGCTGGCAGCAGCCTCCTACCTCACAGCAATGCTACTCCAGCCAGTGATTTCAGGCTAGATAAAAAATCCCAACACAACTATATGTGAAACAGTTTTAATGCTAAGCCAGTATTATAAATCAGGATTTTTTTTCCTTTATTGTTTCCTACTTCAGCACACAAAGAGAGATCAAATACACACAGAAATCAACAAGCAATTTTCCACACTTACTGTAGTTGGGAGGTTAGGGGGGTTTTGCCTAAGACTATCCTATAATTCCTTGAAAAACTTTTACTGGATGGATGAAAATAAACTTAAAACTAACTTAAAACTCTGGTACTGTAAAGTGACAGACAACCACATACGGCTCATGTTTTAAATGCTACAGTCAGTTTTAAGGTAAGTTCTGCTTAATATGGCTAAACATCAGGATAAAAAGCACCTTTCACAGTTCAGACACCTGATTTTTTAAAATGAGAACAGTTTAAATTCTATCTTGATATTAGCAAGATCCAGCTGCAGGTTACTGCTCTCAGCAAGGTTAGTTAAGCTGTGGTCAAGCATCAGCAATGTAGACAACATGAATGCTCACAGAATTGTTCCTCCTCTTCAGTAAAAAGCAAAAGACTGAGATAACAGGTCTTGACCAGATGTGTCCCAAGTGAGGTCTTACTGGGTCATTTGGGATTATACAGACAAGAAAAACTAAACTTCATGTATTTTTCTGGTCATCTAACACCACAGTGGTTTTCACAGGAACAGTGCTTTCCATTGCAGTTTATATTAAAAACAATCTTTAGTAACAGCCAGATAAGACTCCAAACACATCTGCTAAGATCCAGCCTATGCTTAATAGTTCGTTTTCATGTTTTCTTCTGAATGAAACTGAGACAAAACAACAGATGTTCAAAACAGCTGCACATCTTATGTGTCAGTCTTATTAGTTCTTGATGTTCCTGCTTCCCAGTTACCTGTTGAAGACTGTGCGTTGACATCTGCACAATGAACAAGGAGCAGCTTAACAATGTCCACATAGCCTCCGCTGGCAGCTGCCATTAAGGGAGTTATGTCTCCTTTGTTCCCTCGATCTTCAACGTTTGCATGCATTGCTAGTAGCACCTAGGGGGGAAAAATTCACCTTAATGAATAAATTGCAGCACCAGCATTTTACTGTTAGTTCAGTGTGAGAATGATTCCCCAGCCAGCCTGGACATCCCCTCCCAGCAGTATCCCCAGTGGTGAAGCACAATGGCACTCCCAGGACATTTGTAATTGCTACCTGCACTGTGCTCTGCTCCAGGAAATGCTGGTTTTTTACATTTGTTCCTATCTGCTAAAATCAACATGAGGTTACAGTGCAGCACTGACATTTTCAAAAGTCACAGGGCAATTCACTAACCAGAATGACAGCAGAGAAACTGCAAACTTGCATTAGTGACCACAGCACACAACAAGCACCCAGGCTTACAGGCAAACAGTTTTCTCCCTGTGCTCTTGCCTGACACCAGAACACGAAGCTGGACACTTTCTGAGAACTATCACCTGAACATCCTCACAGAAGCACAAATTCTGCCCTTCGATACACAAGTATAAAAGCTAAAAATGAAAAGAAATTAATGCACTGTTGATACAGATGTGGTTAAGAATTGAGAGACTGAGACAAGAATTTTTAGAAGGGAACCACTTGTACTGCTTGATTTTGGTGCTATTTTAGATCCTCTTGCAATGTCTGCTTGGCAGAACAGCTTGACTGCATCTAGAATAATACCAGAAAGGTAGATGCATCACAAAACACGAGGTACATTCTTCAGACATGTCCCTTAACCCTAAAGGCACATACGAGAGCATTTTCCATTAAAAAGACAAACAGTAACTGGAAGCCCACAACAAGCTGTATTAACTGATACTCTGATCAGATTACAAAATATATTACACTCAGAACAGCTAAAATGTTTACCTACGAAAGAAGCCCCTTAGACAATGCTTCACAAAGGTTTAGTAGTGATTATATGTGCTACTTACTTGTGCCAATTCATAATATCCTGCTGAGCAGGCCAAGCAAAGGAGACTCTCCCCTTCTTCAGTATGCTCATTTACACTTCTTCCTTCATCCAGCAGCTTCCGGACAGCATTGACATCCCCATCCGAGCAGGCTTCTGCCAAACTGCGACTGGAAGATCAGTTACACAGAATGAATTCAACATGAACTGCAGTAGATGGGTGGCTTTACTGTGCAAGGGTGAAGTCTTCAAGTAAAGACTTATGACTTAGCACTAAGCCTTACCAGAAAATAATACCTTACAGATTTAAGTATATACACACATTATCTCTGTTTCACTCATGGAAATAAAGACCTTGCTTATGTCTAAATGAGCTCATCCTCATCAGTTGCTAGCTCACACAAGCTCTCATATACACTAGATGCAGAGAACACTGCTCAAAACCAGTTAAGTTGTGGTGTTTGCAGTGCACAGCAGTAAGCCTCCCTGATGCTATCACACTTGGGTGGCATGCCAGATGCATGGAGGCTACAACCACACCAAACTACTGACTACAGTTATCAAGGCAAAGTTCTAGCAGAGAAAAAAAAAAAGAGCCTATTATCAAAGACCACTGATACTGAATATTGCAGCAAGACAAACTGCTGACCCCTGTCTCTCCTGTAGTGAGACTATTTCCTTCTCTGCAGTATCCCAAAGCTCTCTTGTTTTCATTGAAAATGCCAGCTTCTTAATTTCAGCAGCCATTTCAAAGAAAAATCCTTACCTTACCTAATGACATCTTAAAGGAAGAAGGAAGAGGAGCCTTACAGAAGTTTACTGTTGCTTTTCATGCACTGTTAAAAGCATATTACAGAAGTTTTCAGATGGATGAAATAAGCCAATTGACATGCACATTTTTAAACAGCAACAACAATATAATCCTACATGGAACACTACTTTAAAGAAGCCTGCATGGAACAGTCCTTAAAATGCTGTAAGAGGTAATTACAAGCTAAGATTTAGAAAGAAAAGACAAGACAAACCCTGAGTTTTTGGCATCTAAAAGCTCAGAAGTATATAATTACTACTTTAACCATCATTAATTTCTGAAGTAGAGAGAATAACTATTTCCCCTGAAATGTAGGAAGGTTCACTAAGCAAACCTGGAAACAAGGTGAGCTGAGTTTCAATTAATTTCAAACCAAGTCAACTGTCCTTTAGATCTTTGTCTATACTAAAACCAAAGCCTAACAGCAAAGACAACTGTTAAAGCACTGCTAAACACATGCGTTAACAAACCAGAGCAAGTCATGCTCAGCACCAACTCAGTTATGCTTCTCCAACCAGAAAATATGTGCAATGAATGACTGTCCCTCAGCAACCAGGAACCAACCCACAGGTAATGCCCTGGTGGGAGGAGGGGGGAGTTAATGCATAGCCTTCTGTTCTAAACAATACTGGACTGGATGTGATGCATCCTATCAAGATATTTAATCTGCAATACATGGAAGCTTGTTTCCTAAAACAAAAGCTAGTACAGTCAGATTCAAAGACCTTAAACTTCTGCTTTTTTCTCCTGTGAAAGACAGAAGTTCACTCGAATTCACTGACAATGAAGAAAATACCCATTCCTCAGGAAAGCATACAAGTTCCAACTGGTCAAAGACTGCAACGGTCGAACTATTTAATCCCCTATTTTAAAAGGAACTTATTTGTCATATACTCCCAAAATTAATTAAACTGTGCCAGCAGCTGATAGGTAATAGCTGAAGTCTGACCCGAAGAGAACATCCACTTATCACAATTGCACCATAATTGCACAGTAATCACTAAGTTTATTATTTGGCTACACAGTCCATATAGTGAAGCAATGGGATCCCTCTGAAAGCCTGCGGGGCACTCTCAGACCTGCCCCTTCCTCAGGACAGCTCTGTGCTCACAGTACGAGCAGCCCTGCTGCAACCCACATGTGACCAGCATTTACAGCTCAGGTCCTGTGTTCAGCTGGGAGGAGAGGGAAGGGATTCATGCACTTTTGCACACATACAGCCTAGCCTTTAGAAATGGGAGCCACCCAGTCCCAGAACCTGTGGGACAAATCCTGAAACACATGAATCATTCTCAGAAGATGACCTTGAGATACCTCCTATAATACAGAACTGTGAAATCAAATGTGTCCCAGGAAACAGACTCATCTCTTATCCTAGTTGACCCAGGCATCTCCAGAGGTCTCCCAGTTTGCTCTATGCTCAGGTTCCCTTTGAGATATTTCCACGTCATTTTGTAGAAGTGACAAGAATGGCACTGGAATGCTTAGGATGTTTAGGAACTTATCTGCATCACTTGTCAGAGTAGAAAATGTTTCAGGCCCCTAAAAATGCTTTGAAATTACTAATGTAGAGGAAAGCTTTTGATGACATAGGACAAACCCTCAGTTCTGTCACCATAGGAGTTAAATGCTGTCCTCAACAATTCTCAGTTACAAAAAGTTATCAGATTATAATAGAGTTTCATTTCCCCCTAAATTCCTGTGCAAGATCCCAGGCCAAATTGCTGCCCTGTAAGTATGAGTAGTCTCTTCCAGCTTTTAATACAATGAGCTAGATTCATTAGTTTCCACCAAAGTATGCTGAGGCAGTAATGAGAGAACTATCACCAACTCTTCTACAGCTAAGAATTTAACCTGGTTTTGAAACAGAAATCGCCTGTCTGGTACAAAGAAAGAGTAGCAGGTTAGAAAATAACATTATTTTGTACCTTTCTCTTACACTTCGATGCCAGTAAGCTGATGGGACAGTAGTAACCCCTTCAGATTCATTAACTTTTTCTGCTAGTAACAGAGCAGATACATTGCCAAATATCAACTATAAAACTAACTTAATTTTAACTTAAAAACATAAGCATATATTCTATAGATGGGAAACTAGGAGTGGGGAGGGATCAGTACGTACTTGTCCACTTGTCCTGCATTGTGATTGTTCTCTGCTCTCATTCGCGTCAATGCAGCAGCAGCTTCATCCAGTGCACAGCTGACAGAAGACGTCAGTCTTCGGAGAACCTCGGGATCTGCGAAGGCTTTACCATCGGCAGTGGACAATTTACCAATCCCTTCAGTGCACGTTCGTTCATCAGTCGGGTTAGTATGGAAGTCACACAAAAGAAATGCAAAGACACTACTTTAGATTTCAGCCACATGCACTATTAGTTAAAAATCATTTGCAAACATGCCAGAAAAATCAGATATTTGAAAGTAAGTAACGTTCGCCTAAGACCTGAACATTTAATCAACTTTAATCAAGCAGGAAGAAAACTGTTTTTCAGCTGGCAGCTTCATTACCTGTGCTAAATTCCCAATTCATACCTGGGGTTGGGGGTGTTCCAGAGGAATAAGGGTAAGTCCAGGGGTGAAGCCCAAAAAACCAGAAGTTTGGGCAACAGGTAGTATTCCATAGGCTTGGTTTGATATTTTCTGAATGGGACGAATTTTCTAATGTAAAATATGTCAGCCTATTCCCCCTTCCCTACCCAACTTCACCCAAAATGAAGCAGATTTGGCTTTAACAGACCTTTTCTTTAAGAGTAGGAAAATAAATAAAAAAGTTACTACCTTCAATTCCCAATAATTTAACATTCCAAACTGTACAGCTCTGGCTACAAGGACAGAAATGATGAAACAGTTTCACATGTTTTCAGTGTACTTGCAATCAATGTCCCCTTCATGCTAACATCACACAGGAGAAATGTTTCGTTAGGCTCAAGGAACTTGTTGTAACAGTTTATTTTATAAAAAGTTGGTTTGCTGCAAGAACAGCACCATAAGGTGGTCTTTATCCCTCTCGTTTATGTGGCTGATATAAAGTGATGCTACACCTGTGCAGTTTTACTCCATATAGTTCAACACAGTCTATGGTGCATATGCACACACTTGCCTCTGCAGTACAGGCAGGGCTTGTATTTGCACATACAAATGTACAAACAGTGTGAAGAAATGCACTGATGAATAGTAAAACCACCACCACTCCCCCCCGCAAAAAAAAAGAAAAAAAAAAAAAAAGTAGATGGCTACAAAAAGAAGATGGTTACTGGTTTATGGATCAGCTGCCTTCACTGCTGAGGAATCGGTAGCTTTTCAACAGAGTCAAATTAGACATAAACCTCAGGAAACAGCAAATCTTCTGAGGTAGAAGATGAGTTATTTGGTATGTGCGTATCTCTAAAACTGATTTACACCACATCTCCCAGAACCCTACTTGCAATTATTACAGACTGAATACTGAAACCATACTTCGAAAGTTTCACACATCGCCCTCAGTCAATGTCCATCCCCAGTTTGAGAGCAGCCACTTGGTTTCTCATTAATTTAAGAATCAATACTTACCAAACTTCAACCTGAAAGCAATTCTGGCACACTCTGCTATGCTGGCCTACATCCCTGCTGCAGTGCTCACACCTGCCTGCCACCAAGGCACACACCTACAATGGAGTGCTGAGGTCTACTTGGCCATCTGAAACTGAGCACTGGCCATTTCACGTGTCACTGTTTCTGCATCAAGATATCTAATTTACAACATCAGAATGAAGGACAGAACATATTTACATTTGGTGAATGTTTTAAACATTCCAGTATGTTTTATTGTATGCTGACTGCTCACACTGAAATCCTCAAGGAATAAACCACATGTGAGCAGTGCTCTTTGTATACAGGAATTAGAAAAATACTAAGAATTCATTCTCACATAGTCATCTTTCTAAGACTCGTGCTTTTAAAAACTTTAAAGTGTTGTTAACAGATGTAATTCACACCAAACTAAAGAACAGTGGAGTTACAAGGGAATTCTCACTTGCTGTGTAAGGAAAACAACTGGTTTAAGTCAGAGCACAGACTGAGCTAGGCCATCAGGATTTCTGGGTAAGTGATTTTGCCTTTAAAACTAACTTCTTTATTAAAGTAATTGAAGTTTATTTAAGTTCTTCTTTCCCCTTTATTAATTTCAGCATGCCATCCTTAAATTTCCGTAAGTCTGGTGAGCCCTGGAATAATTCCCACAATATTCACAGACACTGATTACATCCTATGCAGTACCCAGGACCACAAGTGCAGAGGGACCTCCAGGAGTTTGTAATCCGAGGATGCACAAGGAGTTGCACTGGAATCTGGCTATGTTTGACTGTCAGCATTACTCGTATAGTGACAGAAACCCTGTTCAGGAGTAGCTGATTCTACTTTGCTTTTCAAAACTACTCATTTTCACATCCATTTCATACCATACAAATCCTCTCCTGACACATACACATAATCAATACTCTTTCACCATAATTTTTTTTTACCTCACCTTTTGCAGCATTCATTAGAAAGATGGACTTGGAACAGAAATGCTATTTCCAAGTTCTTCAAAATTCTCACTCCTGACATTTAAGGCCTCATACACTTCAATGTTGCGACAAATGCAGAATCACAGAATAGTTTAGGTTGGAAAACCTTTAAGATCTAGTCCAACCATTCAATACCTGCCAATAAGAACTTGCTTATAACCTTACCCCCTCATCCCAGTCTATGAACATTTGATTATGGTCTGGCACATCCTCAAAAAAATATCTAAGTCACTTGGCAATACCATTTCTAATCAGTACATAAATCATCACACATCACAGTGCCATTATGTACAAGATTAGCCATTACTGCTTAAATAAGCATGCAATTATAAGTCTCTTTAAACACCAATATGTATTTTGAACAAGAAAATATCATGAACTAAACGGGTTGGGTCTCCCTCCTGCTCTGGATTCTTCCCAAATCAGTCTTTCTGCACTGTGTAAGACTCAAAATTCCTACATAGGAAACCATAATCCCTGTTTAACAGAAAGGGTTATTCCCAAAAGACAGGTGTGGGTGCAAATCAGAGAACAAATCATGGTGACACACACTGATCAGGTTTCCAAAGGCCTGACCAATCCTCATTCAGACTCAGCTTGTTCGTTAGCCCACCTTCAGCAGGCAGTAACAAGAGAAAAATACAATTACAGGAGCAACTACAGAAAGCAGGTACGTACATTATCTATGGGCTTCAACTGCAGCTCAGCTGACTATTACTAAACTTCTTGCTAATATTCACAACACTGAAATACAGCAGGGCTGGGTTACTCAAGTTGACTAAATGGCACATATGCTGAGTTTACAAATCTAATTTCTGTGCTCCTGACTACCCCCTTTTTACTAGGGCAAAATAAGGTACCTGAGCGATCTGTCTTACAGCTAGCCATGCTGTAATAGGAAGATTTCTCCTTTACAGCAATACAGCTCTCTAAAGGCTCTACAACAGCACCTTCCAAAGTTTTTGAACCTTAACTAGTGTCACCCAGTAACATTTCTGGGTTATATCTCGCTCGTATGGTTCCTCACTACTGTGCCGATTAAAACCCCACCTCTCTGAAGGGAGTGCCATTCCCTGGGAAGCAGGGCTCAGGATCTGCGCAACCACCACTGTGCTTCAGAGCTCACCTACTGCTCTACCCACGCTCCAAGATGTCCACTACCCGAGTAACTCCTCCTGTACAGTACAGACAGCTTGCCTGAGCAGCCTGCAGCTTGGCAGCTTCCTCAGCAGATGATTTATCACCTTATAAAACCACATAGGAAACTTTCTCAAGCAGAATACCTGTAGAGAAGAAAGAAGTCTTCCCCTTGGACAGTACCGACAAACAGAGGTTGAACTCGGGTAGCTTATGCTACTAGTACCAAGCCAACAGCAGAAAACTCTGTGTGAGCCTTTGCCATCTTCCAAATCACAATAAATAAAAGAATTCCCCTGCCAATAGTTCTGCTGGCTTCATGTGACACCAGGAGCCGACACCGGTGGCAGACAAAGCATTCATTACCATGCAAAGGGAACAATGTTGTGCCTAACTTCAGACCTGAAAGGATGGATCAGACAATCAATGGCAGTGGTACTATTTAAAATCCTGGCACATCTGAAACATCCTCAAGATGGCAAAAAGCTTTTAAAAACAGACAAATTTTGTTTGACTGGGGAAGGAGAAGAGGAAGGTGGCAAATTCCAAATCCCCGGGATAGGAAACCTGCTGGGGAGAGAGGAGACAACAACATCTCTTTATGGCAGCCACAGACTGAGAATAAACATTCTCATTGTGTAATGGTGACTATTTAGACCACGACTAAACCTTGTAGAAGTTGTTGACAGTATTTTATGTGTCACCACCACAGCTCCACAGAGACTTCCAGAGCAGCTGAGTTTTCATCTTCTACCAATCAGATTGCTGACAGCAAACCCTCACACCCAAAAAATGACATTTTCAATGCTCTCTGAAAATCCACGTTCAGAACATCTGCTATTCTCCTGTCTTGTGTTTCATGGTCTTAACCTCAAAATACACCTTTCTTGATGAATCCCCACTCCTAAAAATAACAGGAGCTCACCCACTTGAGCAATACCCACAAGTGACAGGGAATGTCTGAAAACACTGAAAGGCTACCACAACACATACGTGCCATTAAGGAAAGTTACCCTCAATCCCAACTTTTAATTTTTCACTTGCTTGACACTGCAAACTCTTAAAAATTGTATTTGCATTAACACATATTTCAATGTAGCTGTCAGCCCAGGAGCCAGAATCTTGATGACAACTGTAGCAATGAGATTTTCTTTTCCAGAATCAAAAGCCAGGAAGTACTTCTCCAGTTCCAATTAGATGTTACTGTTACTTACTGATGACAAGGGTTCCTTCTGGGGATCATCTGCTTTTACATCAGTGGGCTCAGGTATACCAAAATCTGAAAGCTCATGTCCTATCCTTCAGCACAAACATGAATTCTTGTTTAACCAGACAATACTCATTAACATTTACATTTCATTTGAGAGTTTCCCATTAGATTTCAATCCAGTCTCTCAGTATTTCCACAACTGATTACCTACTCAGGTAATTCATAACATTAGCCAGCAACTTCCACTTGTACTAAAGCTTGGAAGCCCCACAAGTAAACTCAGCAATGAGAAAACAGCTCTGCATAGACTCACAGATGGTTCTAGTAAAATCCCAATCCCCCCAAATAGTCTGCCGCTTCATATAATTCCTCTCCACAAACCCAATCCACCCATTTCCTTTGCTTTCAGGATGCATGAAGGAATATGGCTGATTGATACGGAATACCACACGTATTTTAACTTTAAATGCTAAAGGAAAAGATGGATTCAAACCTTGTGACAGAGTTTTGTTACCATATGAGAGTTCAAACAGGAAAGAATAATACCAGACAAGTTATCCATATAACTAGCTCTTCTACCTTATTGAAATTCCTGACCATGACAGACTTTGCTACAGCAGAACTCTCAATTTATCTACCAGTTTGATTTTTCCCCGCTCTTACCAGGCATTCATTTTCTCACACTGTATAAAAATTGAGTTACCTTCCTTAAAGCTGGAAGAACAGGAGGTCTTCTGTGCTGATCTCACATTTGGCCACTGCCAGAAAGCCTGCTCCGTGCTCCTCCTCTCCCTGGATTTCCCAACCCCACCACTGCACTCACATTGGGGAAAAAAAAGAGGGAGCTTTCTACCAGTACATCAAGATGGGTTTGACCAGCAAAAAGTCTTTCCAGCCATCACCAGAACTAGCAAGAGGAGAGAAAACTGTGCAGCCAGAAACTGAAGATTCCTGCCTCGTGGTGACAGCAAATAGCCGCTAAACCACCTCAGCCCCCCTCACACACCTTCCCCCTGGGCCCCTCATCCAGGGTATCCATATTTTCACATCTGCTATCAAACAACTTCATAAAGAAACTCAATGTATCTTACATGCAAGTTAATATGGAGGCATCATGAATTATTCCTGCATCACAGTTACAGATGAACTTCATCAAAGTGCTTTTTCACCCCTCTCACTGCAGATAAGCATCAGGGAGAGGTGTCTCCTCCTGCATTACCTCCTGCTTTAAAGCAGCAGCTACAGTTACGACAAAAGCAGTAACACAGTAAAACAATTTTGCTAGTCATCATTTAAACAGAAACTCAGTGGCTGAAATGCTTTAAACAAAGCAAGCTAAAGCTCTGGGGAGAATAGGAGAGGGCTTGTAGTTCAAAACAAAGCCTAAAGAATTATGTTCAAGTACAAGAAAGCATTCATATTTCCTGTAGCAGAAAAGCAAAACTTTAAGACAGTTATGAAATGAGCAGACATTAATGCTAGATTGGTCTGGAGTGTTCACTCCTCTCCTCTTTTTTGTTTGTTTTTGAAGTGTCTTTGGAAGATGTAAGCCTCGGTCCAAAACCAATTGAGTGCATTCCCCCCACCTGTGAAATACTACAACCAGCCACTGTAAAAAGCTTACTTGGTATGCATCTTACACACACGAACTCCCAGACTGAAGTTCTACCTACCACTGACAGTGAGGCTTCAACTGACATGTAACTGCCAGTTCATCTCCTCTCTGATGTCACAGCATCCCCGCAGAGTCAGGGGGCAACAAGATGGGAGGCAAGATAAGAAGAAGGGGAGAAAGGAGCATCTTCCTCAGGCCTCAGATTTTGTTACGGAAAAAAAGAAGTGGAGTTTCTTCAAGACTAGATCTTCTCAATGTTTACAGGTTGCCCACAGAGGTGATGGATGCACCAATCCTTGGAGACACTTAAGGCCAGGCTGGGCAACCTGATTTTGTTGAAGATGTCCCTGCTCATTGCAGGGGGGTTGGACTACATGACCTTTGAAGGTCCCTTCCAACCCAAATCATTCTGTGATTCCGTGAATGTGCAGCAATAGATTCCTACATAAGAGGTTCATTCAAACTGTGTTTTGGCTTGCAGAACATATCAAATGCAAGTACAGATATTTAAATTTGGCCTTGGAGGAGGAGAAAGCAGCCCTTTTACCCTCGGCAGTAAGGCCTCTCTTCTATCATGGTTCTGACTGCAAGAAAACGTATGATCTTGCATTCAAGAGGTATATTCAAAATGCAATGCTAACTGTAATCCACATTATAAAGGACAAGGATGGGACTAAGCACTAGTTTAGAAACATCTACTTTACTCTGGATGTGAATTTGTGTTGGTGCTTCTCTAGGATTAAATAGGAGCTACTCTGTATCACACTTAAATAGGATCTTATCACTTCACTTGTGAATTTTTTTGAAAGACTAAGAAAATTTTTTTAGGCTTTTTTTCACCCTTAACATAGATAGAAGCCAGTGACAGACACCCAGAGAGACCTGCCATGGCAGCAAAACCTCAGCATGTTACTTGGATGCCTGATGTCTTTTCCACTGCCAGCCTTCTCTTCCCTAGCTCCTCCTGCAACATCTTTTCCAGGGCTGCAGCCCCAGCAAATATTCAAGTACATTTGTGCACTTAAAACAAATGCTCTTCTAATTGCATCACACTTGCCAGTGACAGTGCAATGAGCTCAGGGCTCCAGCCCCCGTTGTCTGCCTGGCTTTGTTCAGCTTTTCAATGGCCACAGCTCAGAGGGCAGACTCAGCACATCCCTAGAGCCGGGCTGTCACCTGCTCACACCCTGCCAAGCGAAGCGTGAGGGCACGGGCACATGCCAGCACGGAGCTGGGCCATGGTGACAGCCAGCAGTAATCGGACATGCAGGAACTGGGACCATCTACTGAATGCCCAGCAGGAATCCAAGGAGCGATGGATGGCAGCTCCTGCACCTGAAGGAAACACGCAGGCTAGAGACTGAGAAAAACAATCAGATTGCTTCTGGTTTTTTATACAAAGTGGTATTAAAGCCCCAAGTCACTCCTAGAGAATTGGTTTTATTTGTGACTGTGATGTTTCCCGTGTTTACCCTGCAACTACAGAGGCAGCAACTGTGTAAATGATCCAGAAGCAGAAATCAGAACCTCTGTACGGGTTGCTTCAAAGCAAACTCAGTACTTCGTGCCATCAAATATGGAACCATTTACAAGGTTTCTTTTGTTATTTTACAGAAAAACACCATGGCCAACAGCAGGCAATGGATCTTTAATTCCTGATTTTATCTTTAATGCCTTATCTAAGCCTCATTGCAAGCCTGACAGTTGCTGGCCACCAAGAATCTGAAAGATACACTTCTGAAAGACTTGAGACTGACTGAAACACAGCAAAGAGGAACATGGAAATAGTGCCATCACTGTGGGAGGGTAAGGAACAAAGACAAACCCACCTATCCCTAAGAAACACCAAGATAGGATCCCCACACACCACCGAGACACAGGCAGAACTCAAATGACCTTGGAATACTGTTTACAGGCAAACATCCCACTTGAGCTCTCTTCTCCAAATTTCTAGCATTCAGTAGGAAGCAGAGTTCACATGGGCTATAACTGGTATCCTAAATCAGAAAATGGCTCTGACTCACTACAGTGCTCTGGAACTATTGAGGAAAACAACTGAAAATACTTCTACATTTACAAGCAAAGAACCTTGAGGGCCAGTGACACCAGTGACTTCACCCAGAAGCAGTTTCAGCCCCAGGTTTATCAAACCTGAACGGCAAAGCAAGCCGGAATACTCCAGTGTTGTCAGAGGCTAACCAAGTGTGTCACTTCTTCAGAAAACAAACAAGATCACCATCCTAATGTGAATAGCACAGGGCAGGGTATAAATTCACATTTCAAACCCTTAAGGAAACCTCTGCTCTTCCTAAGATCCACAGCCTTTCAATGTCCTGTCATTACATACACGCTGCATAACACATCCTGAAAGGAAGGTCTAAGGGAATGCCACAGTAGATGGCAAAGAACAAAAATCAGGATGCTACAGTCTCAGAAGGTAAACAAGGAATTTATTTCACCACTTTACCCAACTTGAAGGAAGAACACCCCCATCTACTGTTAATGCATTAGAACAAACCACCCCTCTACAAAACCAGTGCAGGGGCCTCATATCACCTCACAGCTTTTTGTTCCTTGTGGCATCTCCCTCAGGTCAAAAAACCAAAAGGGAAGAGGACACAGGTACATCAAGAGAACTCCAGCTCTCTGAAGCTCTGCTTCTTCTTATGGAGAAGGCCACAGAATCCGATGTGTGGCACCACAGAGCACTGTGCTTACTGAGCTGCTTCGGAGCACAATGCAAAGAGAAATTGTAACAAGCATTAATGCAACAGAAAACTTCTGGATGGCGTTACTTCAAACAGCAGTACTGGAAGTGTTCAGCCATTTCAGATTTTACCAAATCAAATTTATTCCACTATTTCCCTCCAGATCTTTGCTCTTATTTGCATTTAAGACTAAAATAAAATAAAGCTGTTCTACCTCTATACTTCAGAAAGATCAGGCACTGGGGGTGCTTATTATAAGAGGAGGCCAATAGCCAAAACCACAGCCACATTGCAAGTTTCTCCTCCTACATTCTCCTTTCCCTGTGCAGACTTCCAGTGGCTTGGTTTTTGGCAACATGAGGCAAAGTCAACTGGAAGTCAGGCCAGGTTGGTTAGAATTTGTCTTCTTCCCTGGCTCACTGTGGCCTTCCCCTGTTACTCAAAAGCCATGTCATTGTTTGAAACCAAAGATAGAATTTTAGCCTCCATCACAATTCTGCCTAAAGAAGGTTTCTTCTAAAGGGTATACCCAAACAGGAATGTCAGCAAATATATATATATAGATACATATATCTACACACAGAGGAATAATCAACTGCACACACACAGGAACAGTTTATTTAGGTAACAGTTCTTCAGAAAAGTATTGGTCGACAAAGTCAAATTCAACTTGTAACCCAAAGGCAAAAGGCAGACACCAAACTGAGATGTATAAACAAAAGCACAGCTTGCAGGACAGATGAAATAACACTCCTACTCTCCATGCATCAATAGAGCTCCACTTGAGTAACATGACTAATTTGGGGTAACAAGCTATGAAGAACAGAGCTTGCATACAGACTCCAGAGGAGAACAAGAGCAGATGAAAGTCTAAATAACATCAGTTAAGGGCAGAGAGATTGGATGTTATTTAGCCTGCTTAAAAAAAGGGAGAGGAACTGAGGAACATACCAATCTATAAGTTAGTTGTAAAAGACGGCTGCACTGAAACCAGGAAAACTGACCATGGGTATGATGCATAAAACCAGCAGCTAAAGCAACTCCACTAAACCAACACCAACTGCTTTACTACAGCTTTCCTTCTTCCCTCTTGAAGCGCTTCCAAAGAAGTTTAGGTCCCCCTTCACCCCCCCAGGTTAGGTGTTTCAGCATCTAACACTGAGGACTGATACTCCATCCCAAGGAGTGCAGTTGGCTGGGCATGCGGTGGAGCACTGGAGAGGGTTTGTCTAACCAGTTCTTAAAGCCACCCATCAGGAATAGCACAAGCAGAGCTGCATTTGCCTGGGGAGAAGGAAGAGGAGAAGATAAAAACTAGATCTACTGAGATGTCTTTCAGCCTTCTTTTTCCAAAAGGTTTTAGGCAGCAATACAGAATTGGAGGAAAAGGTGATGGCTAAATGACAAGTTAGTAATTGCTATTTTAGAGCTAATGCTTTGTTACACAGGGAAAAGTCATTACAGAGCTGCCTCTTGTACCCACAGCAAGGATATTCTTGATGGATACAATGAGAATAAACTTGTACAATGCAAATATTTTTCTTTGTTTCCATGTTGAATCCTCAAGGATTTAAATACTTTGTACTCACAAAGAATCTAAACTCCACTGTTGTGCAAGATGCTTCATGTACTATAAGTTGGTTTAAATCATGAGATTTAAGCTGTCAGCTTTCAAAATAAGGTCTTTCAAAAGTCAGAAAATAACTTCTAGCAGGTAATGAATGCACTCATGGCCCACTGCAAAATGAGCCACTCACTTCCATCAGTAGAATCCAAGAAAAGTGGCAGTATAATTTTTCATTAATCTGGTGAAAACTAGCTTGACTTTCTAAAAACAAGCAGAATTGGATCATTTACGCTATACATATACTATATTATCACTTGTTTTCCTAAAAACTTGTTTATTGTAATTACTCCCTAACTACACAATAGTAATGGTTTGTCAAATGTGAGTTACCAATTGAAAAAGGCAACAGGTTCACCCATTACCCCACATACTGTGAGCTATGACTCAGTACAATTTGTTGCTTCTGACACATAAAAAAAAAAAAAAAAAAAGACCAACAACAAAATATTTAATACCATTATAAAACTGATAGAAGAACAATGTATTGTAGGGCTGCCAACAAGAGCTCGGTTAATTCCTCTCACGTGTCCCAAGACACTTGTCACAGCAAACAAACCAGACACTCTCAGCAACCCTTCTATAAACTGGTAGCCCCGCTTCCAATATAATTACATTACATCTCCCAGTACACTTCCAACCAGCCCCAGGAGGGGTGGCTGCACATCCACGCTGCCAACCTGATTTACCTGTCTGTCTAGTTGGAGGCAAGTGGCTGGCACTAGCGACTGCCACCACACTGCCACTGAGCTACAGAACACCAAAACCACCCTGAAATCTGTGGGGGGAGATTCAGATCCCATCTTCCGCACACTACGAAGCATTCACTTAATGCTCAAACTCTGTTCTGAGCACTTCCAAACTCCGGTTTTAGCATTATATGCTAAGGAAACTACATGATAGACAGATGAAGAAAACAAAAAAAAAGCAAACTTAAAACTAAGTCTGTGTAATTGAGAGTTTTTAATAAACTATTAATAGAGTCTTCTTGCAGAAGACACAAGCAGGAGACACAGGCTTTCCTCACTTTCCTGATGCACTCAGGGAAGAGAGTTACATTTTGATAAACTCAATCCTGCAAGTGCAATTAACTGCTTCCTTTCACAAGGGTAACATCCAAGCTCCCCTCTTACACAGGCATTGCAAAGAAAGATCAGTAGCCATCTGTTTAGAAAGCATGCCATGAATGAAACAGACACGGAAAAAATACTATACCACACTCAATGAGATACATTCTGTGGCAAGACATTTGGGTCAGCAGCAGTGTTTCCCAGACAGAAGCTTTCAACACCGTGTGGTTTGAGCTACTGTTCTATTTTTCTGTATCTAGTTAATATCACAGACATACATAACCAGCTTACCCAGGACATTGCTATGCAAGAGCTCCATTTGTCAACCCTACACAAATCTCAAGACAACCAAAACAAAAGCTTGCTTCAGTGCATTGCCAAAACACAAGAGTCTCACCAGCTGCCTCACTCAGCCCCCTGTACCTGCACAGGGTACCAGCTCCCCACACCACAGGGCTGTAGAGCCAGCTCTAGGCCAACAACCACAAAGCCCAGTGACAGCTTCTGCACCCACTGCAAGCTCTGAATATGGTTATTTTCACTTGGATGGATGAAGCAAACACACATGTAAGGGTGGTGAGGCACAGGGTGCCCAGAGAAGCTGTGGCTGCCCCAGCCCTGGCAGTGTCAATGCCACGTTGGACACAGGGGCTTGGAGCAACCTGCTCTAGTGGAAGGTGTCCCTGCCTGTGGCAGGGGGTTAGAACTGAATGAGCTTTAAGGTCCTTTCCAACCCAAATCAGTCTGAGATTCTACTCTACAAAAAAGAATAGGATCTTCCCTTGGTACAGGCTGAATTCCAGCTCAATTCAGGCATCAAGTAGGACAGTCAATAAAGCAGCTTCCTTCCTCCTCCCAAACCCTCCCTACTTTCCTTCTTTGTCTGAGGCTACTCCAAGCACTACTACAACAAGTAGTCCTGAAAACAATACTGAACGAAGAGAAGTTTTTAACCAGGAATCTCCCTATAATGGAACAGGAGAGCAAAGGGGATTTTTATCTTGCAGAAGAATCCAACTTTCATGAAAAATAAAATGACAGAAGTAAACAAAGAAGAATGAGTTAATGGAAAAAAAACGTATCCAAGCCTTTGAAAAGATCTTGTTAAAAGAATTGATGGTTGTTTATGATATGGTCATGATGCACTGGCTGATTCACTATGATTACTTCCAATATCTATATAGACAGATATAGATATATATAAATATGCAGCAGCTTAAGAGACTGAGGAGTACCCTGGCCAAATTTAATACATAATAAATTAAACCCCCTAACGTTTTGTCTTGTCTTGTCTCTTCCCACTCCCCATCCCTACTGAAGGGAAGTTAAAATCTCAGAATCATCTTTGCCCAAGAATTCCAAGAGCAGCTCTGGTGAGATAATGGAGCTGTCTGACACCTAAAGAATCAACTTAAGTGTTACAACAACGAAACTGTTCTTCACAGCAAACTCCAACTGAAAAAGAGCCAAAAAATATGAAGCTGGGACATTTAACACACTTTCAAAGTATGGAAGTTAATTTTACTGAGAATAGGATTAGACTGGACTTTTTCTAATCTAACAGTCTGCTAGATTAGAAAAGAATATTTAAATCATGCAAAACCTCAGAGAAATATAAGATTAATAATTCAGTTACATGCACAAAATTCAGACAGTTTATCCAACTTACTCAAAAGCACAACACATCTGTATGTTTCACATACCATATATTCCTTCCCACTCTGAATCTTTAAATGGCAAAGAAAGAAAATAAGCAAGTCACTGTAATGTGCCAGTGCCTCAAAAGGCCGAAGTTTCCCAGTTAACCAGACAGAGGTGGTTTCAGTGCAGCTCTGATCACTAAAAAAGTACCCAGAATGAATCCTATTCAAGCTTTCTTAATGAGAACTGTTTCTCTATTCAATCCCTATGTCTATGTAACACTTACGTATTTCAACTACATTAGGGTGAAATGCCTTTCTTAGTTTAAAATTCAGTCAAAGCTGTTGGACTAAGGTTAAGACTTTTGCCATGTTGAAGGGGGGCTAAACACACTTCAAATTTGATACTGCTACATCTTGACAATAAAGTTCTATCTTTGTTCCAAAGCCAGCAATCCTCTCTCAGATTCCTCCCCAGGAAAGACCCTGGTTTTTGATTCAAGAACACCAATACAGATCTAGAAGTGTGTGTTACATTCCACGAGCACAAAGCTGCAGCAATTAAATTGACAAACTTGACCCCTCTGTTCTCTGCAGCCCTCAACTTCTACAGGTGGAAGTGGAGCTCAGATAACCCTTCATAGGTTATGTTTCTAATGGATTAGATGCCTACATCCATTTAAATCACAAGTAAGTTACTCATCAGTCCTAAGAAAAGAAACACCAGGTCCATATGAATTTTATTGATCACAAACAAAGGATCAAAGTGTCACTGACACTTGCCAAGGAGTCTCTCAATGCAGGATGAAAGCAAGCTGTACATCTTCTGAACTGTCCTTTTAGTCCACAGCTCACTCCCTCCCCGTATTGTTGAATTACAGGTCTACCTTGTCACACTCAAGCCCTCTTAATGTTGGGGAAACAAATTTAACCTATTTTAACTAAACAATCTCTTGCTGTTAGAGAATAATGAATGGGTTTGGTCACATCACACAAAAAAATAAAAGTAGGTTTGATCAACAGCTTGGCAAGTGAGTAAATACAGATACACATACACCCAGGGGAACGCATTCAGTTTTACAACTGCTGAATCTCACTCTGTCCTTTTAGTGTCTCCTATAGCAGGCAGATTTAATCTGGGCCCATTCATATTTTGACCTTTGTTCTATATTTCCACTAAGCAGGTGATTACTTCCAATTTTGCCTTCCCCAGTTCCAGAATATTTAACCTCTTTCCCCCCATTTCATCCCACCAGCTTTCCAAAGAGCAGTAAAATGCTGTCATGCCTGAATTAAGTACTGAAATCCAACAAGGATTAACAAAAACTTCTTATTAAAACTAGATTTCTTTCACCATTTACACTGCATTTAATCCTTCAAAGTCTCAAATACACCAAACAATCTATACAAGGGTCTCCGATCACCTTTAATCCTGTGTTTCAACAGAAAAGAAGGATGTGTTTAACTCTGCTCCCGTTTGAACACAATGGACTACTTACCTCTGTTTCATTAAGCAAACCCACAGTTGAACATGGTTCCTCTCCAAAATAGCCTGATTCTCCTCACAAGACTCTTTATAAACCACAGTAGGACTCCTGAAGCACTCCCTGCTAACAAAACTCCTCCCTGTGTAAATACTCAATGGTAATGCCAAGTGCTCCAACACTAGAACAAGAGTTTCTTCTCACTTTCTTCTGCATCTGTTTTTTGACACTTCACTGTCAAAGAGCTGCAACACTCAGATTGAGAAGGAACATACTCAAGATCAGAACACAGGCACCTGAGCTATTTCCTCAAGTTTAAAAAAAAAAAAAAAAAAAAAAAATCAGTTCAGTGACTTTCTGTCATTTCCCAGAAAACTCAGCAAGCCCATGCTGGAACACTACAAACTGGGTATGGTACCTTCAGGGACCCACATTTTACAACTTTATATGGAATTCTGTGGTTTGAGTGCAGAAACACCAAACAGTTACAAGGGGTTTTTATTTGGCGATCTTTCTCTATCCTCTTTAAGAAACAACCTGTACTCCAGAGGACTGCAGTACAGAAGTGAGGCATTTTCCCTTCCTGATGCTTACAAAAGGTAGGACCAGAAAATGAAACCAGCTTTCACCTGTCAAGCTTCCCAAGTCTTTGGAGGAAAGTTTGCCCCTTTAAGAACACATGTTGAGACACCTATGGAGGAACCTGCCAAGAACAGCAAGAGCTCTGAATGCTACAACCATCCATTCATTCACTGCAGTGAAGAGCTTGCCTCTCATCGAGTCAGTCCAGAGCAGGCCATGGAGCTGGTGCCAGGCTGAGAGAGCTGGGCTGGGTCAGCCTGGAGAAAAGAAGGCTCCTGAAGGGGACACCTTAGAGCAGCTTCCAGTGCCTGAAGGAGCCAACAAGAAACCTGGAGAGGGGCTTTGAACAAGGGCCTGTAGGGACAAGATAAGGTGGAATGGCTTTAACCTGCCAGAGGGGAGATTGAGATGAGCTCTGAGGCAGAAGCTCTTCCCTGTGAGGGTGCTGAGGTGCTGGCACAGGGTGCCCAGAGAAGCTGTGGCTGCCCCATCCTTGGCAGTGTTCAAGGCCACGTTGGACACAGGGGCTTGGAGCAACCTGCTCTAGTGGAAGGTGTCCCTTCCCATGGCAGGGGGTTGGAACGGAATGAGCTTTAAGGTCCCTTCTAACCCAAACCAGCCTGGGATTCTATGATCCTCCAGCAGACAACTATTGTCCCTAAAAAGAAAATAGGCAACTTTACTGAAGAGCCCCAGAAGAGCCAGTATTCTTCATAGCTGGCATATTATTTTAAGATATTAACAGTACCCTAATTAACAGTGGAATTGGATGTGTCTAGTACAGAACATGTATCCCCTCTCAGAACACTAAGAATCTGTTTCATTGCATCTCCCAACAATATGGTTGCCTTTCCACAGGCCATTTTACCTATAAATCCCTCCTTGTTACTAGGAGTCAAACTGAAAGAAGGTATTCAAAAGACTTGGTTTATTTAGGATAATTTACCAAAGAACAGGATTCGATTAATTAATCTTCAGTTTCTGAAGACAAGAACAGCTCCTATTTATGACGTTCACAGAATCGTGAATGAAGTCTCTCAATGTTCAGAAAGTAAAACTACTTTTTCTTGTGAAATAATACAATCACTGACAGTTGTTTAAAGATAATCGTTCATTTACAAAGTGCTTGTGCTTTGCATAAACACATTACAGAAGTAAGTGTCATTGTCCAAACTAAAGCTAACCAGCCAGACTTTCAGTGGACCTAGTAAATGTAGGGAGTGTGTAACCCCTGTTTGTGCGCACATGTACGTAGGTGTGTACTTGCAGCTATGTTACAGTGGGCAAGGCACAACCCTCTTGCTAGATAGTCTACTTAAGGCTGTCACCCTTAGCATCCTAACCCACAAAATATTTTAAGTTCTCTTGGAAACAGAATAAACAAGCTGAACTGTGAAAAAATATCCAGCACTCTTCTGATGGGTAAATATAATGTATAGAAAGATTTTTAAGCTATTCATGTAGCCTCTGGCCTCTACCACTTACATATGCAGGCCTAACTAGCTCTCAAATCAAGACAGCTACATAAAACCAAAACAAACTCCCACAAATTTGAAAGACTGCAATGGTTGAAAACCACTTCTGCATAAGCAATTTGAAGAACAACATCCCACCTGGCTGCAGTTGCTAGCACTTACCTTCCAGAATTAATAAACAGCATGGCCGTGCAAGAGCTGAGCATTAAAGGATTCATGAAGAATGAGCAAAACTAGTTTTGCAAGTCATACTCATTAAGATCCTCATGACACAGCCACGAACCCTGTATGTGAGAAACCCTGAGAAATCTGAGACACTAAAAGCAAGACTGATTTTGCTCTAGGTTGTTGGGATCAAGCCTCCCACAGCAGAGGGGATCATCACAACGAAGGCCGAGCTGCCCTGGAAACCACATCAGACAAGGCTGTAGCTCAACTACTTGTTTGAGCAATAGCTCTGCCATCTACTTTTGCAAGCTATTCCTAATACTATGGACCAAAATGTGACTAACAGGAGAAATCCCTTGCTTTTGCCAAACTGCCAAACAATACAAAGTTCCAACATGAGGCAACTTCGATGTCATGATGGAAACCCCAAAGCCCACTTTAGATTGGAAGTGGTATTTTCAGTCAAACAAGCCAGAGAAACCCAGTGAAGACACACCACCTCCCAAAAATGCTTTTACTTTTGCAATCACTTTCAGATTATGGCTTTTATTAATAAACTACCAGATTCTCAGTGTCTTTGTTAGCTAAGCCTGTTGATATTTTTAGTGTTCAAATTCACAGTGGGAAAGTACTGCTTAACTCTTAAAGAGTTTTTCATGACTGTTTTTGGTCTTTTGGTCTCACACATTCAACAAGTGTCATTCATTTTATCCAGTCTTTTTAGAGAGGAAGATGAAGCCCCCAAACAAAAGCACTTTCTTTGTATTTATTTGCTCTTCTTTCAAGATTCCTTCTATTCTGCCCTTTTTCTATATCCCTGCTCCAAGCACTCGGGGTATCAAAGCATGGAAACCCCAGATTAAAAACAAATCATCTAACTCTGGGGACAAGGGGACATCTACTGCTTCAGAGCAGCCCTGTGGAGAAGGACTTGGGAGTGGTGATTGATGAGAAACTCGACCTGAGCAGGCAGTGTGCGCTTGCAGCCCAGAAAGCCAACCGTATCCTGGGCTGTATCAAAAGAAGCGTGACCAGCAGGTCAAAGGAGGCGATCCTGCCCCTCTACTCTGCTCTTGTGAGACCTCACTTGGAGTATTGTGTACAGTTCTGGTGTCCTCAACATAAAAAGGACATGGAGCTGTTGGAGCAAGTCCAGAGGAGGGCCACGGGGATGATAAGAGGACTGGAGCACCTCCCTTATGAAGACAGGCTGAGAAAGTTGGGGCTGTTCAGCCTGGAGAAGAGAAGGCTGCATGGGGACCTCATAGCAGCCTTCCAATATCTGAAGGGGGCCTACAGGGATGCTGAGGAGGGACTCTTCATTAAGGACTGTAGTGGTAGGACAAGGGGTAATGACTTGAAACTTAAACAGGGGAACTTTAGGTTAGATATAAGGAAGAAGTTCTTCACAGTGAGGGTGCTGAGGCACTGGAACAGGTTGCCCAAGGAAATTGTGAATGCTCCAACCCTGGAAGCGTTCAAGGCCAGGCTGGACAGAGCCTTGGGTGACATAGTTTAGTGTGTGGTGTCCCTGCTCATGGCAGGGGGGGTGGGACTCGAGGATTTTTAAGGTCTTTTTCACCCTAACTATTCTATGATTCTATAAGTCTACAGAAAACATTCTCACAGACATCACAAGCAGCAATGGTACCTCCTAGATTTGTTAAATACCAAGAAATCATATCAAACATTGCAACCCTCAATGTAAGCATGTCTAGAGACTGCCCTCATAACACTAACTGTCAGACATCTCCACTGACCATTTATCAAGCTAACAATAGGTTTCAGGACACACCAGTCATCAGGTGCATGAGTCAATCAAACTGATTTTCATTTTTAAAAGTGCTTAAAAAGGGATCAAATTATTCACATTCTGTTAGTGTCTGGAGCATCTCAGAAATTGTCTCTATTCCCTGCAAAGCAAAGTTTGGTCCCCCATAAGTTACATCAGGTTAGAATCATTTTAAAGGACCACCTTTCATTAGGCTGCTGCATCATTTTGCTGACAAAAGCTATCCTATGTTCTAAGTTGCAGAGGTTTTACAAATTCAAAATGCAGAGACAATCCCACAGTCCCTTGCATCCTGCTTCCTCAGGATGAAACTCTCCTTTAAGACTGTATATAGCTTTACACTAAACACCTGCAAATAAACACTATTTCATCTAGCTCTTCTGTGCTCAAAGCTGAAGTCTGAAAACTCCAGTTTCAGCACATTACTACTTGTCTGAGTATGTACCCATCATGATCAAACAGGATTTGTTTCAAAACAGGGTTCTTATACCTTTTTATCCTTGGAATTTTGAAGCTAACAAAAAATTTTCAAATCCATCATGAATACCCAAGTCACAAACCTTACCAAGACGTGAATTAGTCAAGCTTTCATTACAGAAGTAGCACTCATGTGGTTCATCTAGTCTAGTTCTAAAACATTAAATATGTATTTTCCAACAGTCATATCCCAGAACTACAGGATGGAAAAATATTTTTGCGAAAGTTAAAACAGAGAAGCAAATACTTCACCTGCAAATTTCTGGAGAAATTAATCAATAATTATATATTGACCAAAGCAGCAGAGAAAAAAAAAAAAAAAACAAACAAAAAACCCCAAAAAACAAAAAAGTAATTTTAGCAAGTATAATTCCTTCCATTCTCTCCACTTTAATCCTCTCTCTGGTAACATGTACAATCTCATCTGGTCAGTGAAATATCATTTAATTCAAATTAACTTTTCTGACTTCATATGCATAGGAAGAGTACACCAAGCAACCTTCAACACTTGTAAGAATTAAGCTTGTTTTCCATGGTCATGGAGAACATCCAGACTTGTGAATATGTCAGTGGGGTCAAAATGTACACATTGCAGATCTGTGTGTAAGTTGTGTTCAGGAAAAAGTACACAAACAAAGTACCTGCTGCCTCCAGCAAGGCTTCTAGTCTTGCTTGTGTTTCTGGATCCACAGTTCTCAAGTCCGCCCCTTCTGCAGCGCTCGATAAGAATAACTCCGACGTGGTTTTAAGTACTGGGTTATCAAGATCTTCTTGGTCCAAAATAAAGGATTCAACCTGTTTGCCAAGGTTAAAAAAATAAATAAATTAATTAAAATTTACAATTTTGGAAGTTCTATGCTAAATCTAGAATATGAGACAAAACACAGAAATACTTTAACTGTACTATCAGAATCATGGTTTAACTGCACAGGTCATAGGACACCACTGTAAAAAACATGTGGTCAACCCATTGAAAAGATAGTTGAAAACACAAAAGAATAAAATCTTCATAAAATACAGCTTATTGTAAATATTACAATTAACAAGATCTCAGACCACAGCAGTGGCAACTCAGATTAAATACTCAATAAGTGTAACACATGTCTGGACAGTTGAAAGACCAAAACAAGACTTCCATAGAGGCTGTAGCATCTCTGTCACCAGAAATCTACCTACCTCGTAACTCAAGAAAGCCACCAGAGATGACCTCGGTATAGCTAAACCTATCTGAGAGCCAGAGGGAGGCTGAATGGTTTCCCCAGATACCCTTTAGTTCTATTTTAAAAGTAATTGCAACTAACATAGAACCAGGAGTTTGTTTTGAGTAGAAACACCAGAGTTGACTAAAATTCCAACCCAAAACATCTGTTCCCAAGCTTGGCACTCAGCATTACCTCAGTCATTAATGTTTTCTAGACAAGAATAGATATGTAGAACAATTAAGCAAGCAGGTATTCCAACTAAGCAGCAATAATGCTGTCCCACCAGTGGCCCACATGATCTCTAAATACAAGCTCACGGAATTACACAATACCACACTCTGTAGTTCTATGACAGCTTGCCAAGGTAAACAAGAAGGATACCTGACTCATTCTCTAATGAGAGCAGAGCTACATCTCAGAATCTGTCCCAAGTTTAGACATCCTTTCCTCTATTTTCAGTAGTATTTCAAGATAAAGCCACTATTTCATAAATAGACTTTACCTGTTCAACAGTCAGTGCCTTAAATAAGCCACAGAAACAAGATATGCTCCATACACAGCCACTGCTGCCCCCTCCCACTTCATGTCCCAGCCTCATCTTCCTCTCTGTTCTCCCCTACTACTTCCACCATCTTTTTCACACCAGCATTAAATTCTCATCATACTCAGCCCTACCACACAACACCCCAAAACACCTCAAGGAAGGGACAGTTTATACTCTAAGTATAAAAAACCCTAACAAACCAAATCAGGCCATCTGAAAATTCACTGGGAGAAAATGGTAACAAAAGGCTGGACAGCTACACAGAGCACTGCCATGCAAGAGCAACTTGTGGTCATTTCTTCCCCTTTTTGACACGTAAGTGTTCTGCATCATCTATTCCCTGTATCCAAGCCAACCCCTCAGAGCCCAGTGAGATGCAGTGTTGCCATAGGAATACAAGGAGCACCAGGGAGAAAGAAGGGCTTGTTGGAACACAGAACCCGAGCTCCACATCTCAGTGGATACACATGGCATAGATGAGCTTACAGGTATGTGCCAAGGCACAAATATTACAGCTAAGACAGCAGGCTCGGAGAGAGCTGAACACTAAACAAGCAGAAAATTAGCGACCTAAACCAGTGATACAGATTTTTACTACAAACAAAGAGCAGCTGTTTACAGCTCACAGCAAAATGTGCCCATACAGTAAGATTCACCTCTTCAGAACTCAAATTCCAGGTTATGTCACTCTAAGCAGCTTAAGGACTCCCTGCTGCAAAATTGACCTCTGGAAAAATTCACCCTCATCTACAGAAGCATTTCTCCCCCAGGACTACACAGACCACTTTGCCTCAGCAATATGCTAGAAATATTATCATAGAATCACAAACTGGTTTAGGTTGGAAAGGACCTTAAAGCTCATCCCGTTCCAACCCCCTGCCACGGGCAGGGACACCTTCCACTCGGACGGTGTTGACAACGTGGCCTTGAACCCTGCCGGGGATGGGCCAGCCACAGCTTCTCTGGGCACCCTGTGCCAGCACCTCAGCACCCTCACAGGGAAGAGCTTCTGCCTCAGAGCTCATCTCAATCTCCTCTCTGGCAGGTTAAAGCCATTCCACCTTGTCTTGTCCCTACAGGCCCTTGTTCAAAGCCCCTCTCCAGGTTTCTTGTTGGCTCCTTCAGGCACTGGAAGCTGCTCTAAGGTGTCCCCTTCAGGAGCCTTCTTTTCTCCAGGCTGACCCAGCCCAGCTCTCTCAGCCTGGCTCCAGAGCAGAGCTGCTCCAGCCCCCTTCTTCACGGCCCTCCCTCCTATTATCCCTATTGCGACAATGTTTGTGTCATCTGGTGACCGGCAGAAAATCCCACTGTGTGCACAAGGGACTATTCATAAGATATAACCGAGAAATACATACAAGACATTTTATCACATGCTAATGGATTTTTTTGTTCTTTTCCAATGACACCACTGAATTTAACAGCAGTTCTCCCTTCTGAAGACAGATTAAAATTCCACCTACCCCTGAAACAACTGTGTTACAAACAATAAACACAGCAGAAGTGTTCCAGGAGGCTCCTGGCAAGCCTCACCTCCTGGCCTCAGGAACAGCCAGGCTACACCCAGGCCAAGGCAGCACATCAGCCTGGCACCAACCTTAAGAGGCTGTTCCGCTGCAAGTTTTAAAACTTCATCTTTTTGTCACCTGGGTAAAGATATGGACTATTTTCTCCCCAACTGCTGCCACCCTAAAGCTCCCTGTATATTTACAGGACATTACCTGAATCAATACACCTCCTGAACCTGAAGCAGTGTTAATTCATCACTCACAATACCCTATTAACTTGCAAGGAATTCCTCTCTCTCCTCCCAAGAGGAAGCACATTTTGCTTAGAGGAACCTCTAAAAAAGTCTGTCTTTAACACTGATATGCAAACACGAGACACAGCTTTCACTTAGGGTACAAGCTGGGAAGTATCAGTGCAGTCTGTTCTTCTCATCACTCTTGCCTCCTCTCACTGCCCTTCAGCTCTTCTTCATGGTTGCTACTGTACCTCCAGAGACCTCACACATGTAAAGTCTCACAGAAAAACTTGCTTCATACACAGCATTTTCACTGTAGTTTTACATCACAGCAAGAAAAGGCAGCTGCTTTCATTACTCCTGCAGATGTTGAGCATCAATTTTTAGGTTTTGTTTTGATTTTTAGTAAGAGCTTAATAACATACCCACAATAAAATAGAACTTGAGTGTGAAAATACTGGAAATCCATATGCAGCATGTGAAAATAGCTGTACCACTGCCAGTCTGCCAGGACGAGTTGCAATGTGGTTTCAAGTCAGAACATCTGACTTCGCTGTGAATCCATGCACTTGCTCACACACTAAGGCAAGGCTAGAGAGGATGAACAGCTGGATACCTTATCAATAGCAGAGTAAGAAATAAGCTGAACAACCAGATGTTTCTTGTGAATAGAACTATTATGATCCCATAAAAATAATGAAAAAAAAAATCATATTTAAAGAAATTAAACTACCCCAAGTATATCAAAGAAATTCTACTTTAGAAACAACACATAAGCTTCATTAAAAACAAACACCAAACAAAACCCCAAGTAGATTTCATGTTGGCATTCAAAGACTTGCTCATGTGGCAAAATTTAGGCCCTGCTCTATCCTAATCAGATCTGCAGCAAAGTGACAGAGTAACCAGGCACTGTGCTATTTTTGGATTAGTTTGCGAGCTGCTTTGGGCAGTTAATAAGCATCTCACTTGGTAAGGCTCCTTAGGAAGATGTAGATTCAAGACATTATTCTACCTGCCAAAACACCTGCAAGTAGGAACAATTCCCAGTCAGACCCCAACCCTGCTCTATCCTAATCAGATCTGCAGCAAAGTGACAGAGTAACCAGGCACTGTGCTATTTTTGGATTAGTTTGCGAGCTGCTTTGGGCAGTTAATAAGCATCTCACTTGGTAAGGCTCCTTAGGAAGATGTAGATTCAAGACATTATTCTACCTGCCAAAACACCTGCAAGTAGGAACAATTCCCAGTCAGACCCCAAAGAAGCTATTAAGCTGCACGGGACCCAAGGACAGGGTGCTGGACATCAGTGTCTTCCCTGCATTGCCATGTTTCACACCCATCCACAGCAACCATGGACCTTCCCTGAAGTCCTGCCAAGGACTGCAGCAGCCTCGCAGCTCTGCAGATCCAGTTACACCCCTGGTTCTCCCTCCATAGCAGCTACATTCGCAGCTATCTGGAGTCAGCTACAGTAGTATTTATGCGTTAATGCCGTGATTGAGTTTACCTCAGGTCAGGGATATGTAAAGGCGACTTTGCAAGCACTGACTTCATAACTAATACTAGCAATTCCTGCAAGATGGGCAACAACATACAGGGTTAGAAGCAAAGTCTTTTTCCCCAGCATGGCTCAGATCTGCTCGCCACCAGCCTGGTACTGACCCAGGCTACAGACAATGGAAACACTTCCTGCTGTAGCTGTACCAGCACCATTCCCTACTGCTCCTCCTATCCGGGCAGGGAAAGGCAGCAGCAGACACAACTTGTTGTACCTTTCCCTTCCATTTGTGCCAAAGTAGAACTTGTGGGAAGACTACCTTTGCATGAAGTGTGGATAGGAATGGAAAGCTGCTGTTAAATCATATCCTTGAACTTCCATTTTCCAGACAGACCCTGAGCTATAAACACTTTCCTGGGTATCAGCTCTCCTTGCTCTACAAATACTGAGGACCTGACTGGGACTCCTAAACTCCTATTTCTAATGCAAATAAATGACTACCTGATTGTGTGTTAGGGAACCCTTCCTAGCTATTTCCATAAAAACTCAATTTGGACATACGTCTAAATACATCCAAACATATGCAGAAGGACCTTGGCTTCCTTAAAGCTAATATAGGCCTGTAGGTCAGGCTGAAAGTTCATGCCTATGAAGCTGAAATAGATCATCTATCTTTAAACTATTTTAATTCCATAATTAACAAGATGTGCAATGCTGCAGTAGGACCACACTAGGAAAATATTGTGGGTTTGTCTGATAAACCCAACCTGTGACGCTTTATGTTGTCATGTCCTTTATTACACTGAATGCCAGTATCTGATTAATACTTGTAATCCTGCTCTAAAAGTTTTGGGGAATATTGATAGCTCAAGGCCAGGTTGGACACAGGGGCTTGGAGCAACCTGGCCTAGTGGGAGGTGTCCCTGCCTGTGGCAAGGGGTTGGAAGTAGATGAGCTTTAATGTCCCTTTCTACCTAAACCAGTCTGAGTTTGTGATTTTATGACAGGATATCACACAACATAAACGTTAAGTGAAGACTGAAAATGAGTTTGTTTCAAATTTGACCTCAAACCCCTTTAAATTACACGTATAAAGAATATCTGCCTCAAAACTATTAAAAATAATTACTCCAAAGGGAAAGTAAAGTGAAGCCCTTTGTCATTGACATGGCACTCAGAGGAGCTTGAAGTGACAAGTGCACCACTACATCCCAGTGTAGACTCCTCACACCAGCAAAAGGCCTGGCTTTGCTTTACCTTAAGATGTGCTTTTCAACTCTGCCCTCCCCATGCCAGTCAAACAATTTGCCACCTACTTAAGGTATCTTCCTGACATTACTATTCCAGTTTCAAAAGATGGCCTAAAGGAAGAGGAAAACACACATCCAAACATGGGTATTTTCACCAAGCCTTTCCCCACAGGCCCTCAGCACACTGCCCTTTCCTGGCACTTCACAGCCTCTGACAGAAAAGAAACATTTCAGAGAAGTACTTCAGAGTCAGCACATGGGAACAACACATACTCAGTGTAAACAACTCAGACATAATGAATGCCATAAGAAATACCCACTCTGCCAGGCTTCAACTGTAATTTCTGAAGGCAGCTTCTTCAATTAAAAAACAGTTTCAGCCCAAGAAGACAGAAGCCACCAAGACCTGTGAAAGGCCCAGAGATCACCTGTGATGGTGCTTTGGATCTTTATTACAAAGTACCCAAACGGCTGTGGGGAGTCACAGGGTGTCTGGGGACATCACCACCCCAGTACAGAAAGCACAAAGTACCTGAAGCACTGTTTCCAGTCAGTGCTCATCTTGTGACAAGTCAGGCAGCTATCAGACACTTTAATGGGCTGATTTAACACATCAAAAAGGGAGAAACCTAGGGGGTGGGGGGGCACCAATAATTTTCTACCACTTTACTGAATTTTATGGACTTACCAAAGGGGTCTGATAAGCTGAAGAACATTGTTCTTCTGGGAACAGCAAGCCATCAGACCAACTCAGCTCCCTGCAGGGCTACAAGCCCAACTGCCCCCAACATTTAAGGGGAGCTGTTAGTATCTGCACACTGCCTTTGCTTAGCAGCCTACAAGAGTTTTGTAGGCAGCAAATTAGGCTGGGAGGGTGGCAGAGAGGAGGGGTGTAGACCTGGTTAGCTTCAATTACAATAGGAAGTTGACTAACATGAGGCAAGATTACTTGAAGGACAGCCTTTATTCCAATATGTATTAAGCAATTATCAGATCATGAAACAAGAAGCTATAGGATCTGGGCTGCAACAAGTTCATTTCAAAACAGGTTCATCTGCAAACATTGCTATAGATACAATGTAAATAAAGATGGACACAACTTTATGCTTTGTCACTGGAGCCAAGTGCCTCACACACACACACACAAGTCTGACATTCATGTATAAACCTGTGCTCTGTGTTCTTGATGTGTTAGCACCCACTCAAACTGATCTCAGCATTAACTTTAGCTGACTAAAACGATGGGTGAGAATGAGCAAGGAGCAGCCCAACATTCACAGGGCAGTTCCTCTCTGCTCAGCCCAGCCCTATCGATAGATCTTGAGCCTGGCACCACAAGTCACTACTCCATGCCCAAAATGATGGCTAGTATTTGAAATATGCAGATAAAACAATAAATCAGAATTCATGTTTTCTGGGACTGCTCTTCCATGCCAGAGACTGTTGATCCTGAGCTTTCAGTTTCCTTGTGCTAATAACTGAACACACAAGCAGGCTTCCATGAGCATCTGTCAAATGGTTCACATGAATTTAATCACTTACCTAATTTCTCTCTTCAGCACTCAACTGACACTAGATATCCTTATGCCAATTTAAGTAGCTCTGAATACTACAAACTACACCTTATCACATGCCTCTGGACAGAGCTGTCTGATTTATGACTCTTCCATGCCCAATTCATTTTTATGTTGCACAACAATAAGCCTTAGATAGAACTGAACTCCCAGTTAGCCCCCAAAAAACCTCAGCCATAGAACACACAAGTTGAGTCCTCTTAGCACAAGAGGCTGGCAATATTAAGAAGTTTCTGTGTATAGCAGAAAAGAAAAGATTACTCACTTCAGTCACTGCTGGCAAAAAAACCCCAACAAACAACCTCAACCTGTTACAAGGCAGCCTGCAACCATCACACATTCAATGTCTGATAAACACAAATAATTATGACTAAGTTTTCCTGATGCTCAAGAAAATCTTTTGCAGCCAGGAACTGCCATTTACAGAGCTGGAACTGACAACTGAAGTATATTCAAAATTCACATGAATCCCAGTAAATCTAGTGCCTGTTCTTGACATATGCAGTCTTCATGCTGACGAAAACCACTGATTTATACCAGTAAACCTTCCTAAAATAAGCATCACTTACAATAAGCACTCAATTTCACGTATTCCATCTCAGTCCACTCTAAATCATGTTCCCAGTGCTCCACCTTCTCCATGGGTTTTAAGATTCCCTCCTGCCTACTGCAAAAATAGCCCCTCTTTCTTCACCTAAACCAAAAAACAGGAGGTGTTCCTCAATATTCTTATCTACTAGAACATATAACAGGATTGCTGTGTCAATATAGCCAGGGCTTTCAGGCTGGGATCCTTGCTCAAGTATTAAATCCCATGCATTAAACCAAAGTGAAAACAACTTCAAAACCAGAAGATGAACAAATGCATTAGTTTTCAGATCTAAAAGCTTTTACCCATCCAAGACAGCTCCCTTTTTTACAAGGAGTCCCATGGAAAAGATGAGAAGTTATGGGCACAAGTTACTCCTGGGGAGATTCTAAATGGACACTAGAGGAAAAATCTTCACTGTGAGAACCACCAGTCAACAGAATCATCACCCCAGTGAAAGAGTGGATTCCCCAACATGGGACACTTTTAAGGCGTCAAGGTGCTGGGACATCTAGTCTAGGTCATGCTTTGCCTAGAAAGGCTGGACTAGATGATCCTTGAGGTCCCTTTATTCATTTTATTTATATAAGGTATTGAGTTTGCCCTCACAAATCCCAAATGGTATGCGTCCGCTTCACAGCCCTCCTTTTCCCCTGGCTATCCTGTCACATTGTGGATGAACACATGCTCCCAACAGGCAATGCTCTGAAGCCACCATGATGGAGGCCCATGACTAGAAACCAGCCTCCTCTTTTCCCTTGAAGTAGGACTGATTCACTACCAACCCACCATGTGACACCACTGGTTTTATTCATGATTTCAGAAAGGGAAGAGTTCAACAAGGTTAGGGATTTTCCTAGAAGAAAATCTTAGTTAATTAGTAATCTCCATGTTTTACTGAAGGCAAATGAGAGTAACTTATGGACCTAGCTGAAACTTAATGCCCAGGAAATGTTAAAACCACCAGAGAGGTGCTTTTCAGTTGTTCATCAGCCACTAAAACATCCATTTCTTTACCTGATAAATAGAAAATAATTTTCCTGCAGGACACATATACAGTCTGGTAGCTCTCAAAACCTCCCCTGGTCAGAGAAGCCAGCCACACATGTTCACTCTCACTCACCAGCAGCATTCTGACAAATACAACACAGCATCTCAACCATGACTAACCCTTCTGGGTGTAGGAGACTTCTTTCAAAGTCTAGGATGCTTTGGAAGAGCTAAAGGTGAAAAGAAGTTTGAGAAGAACCTGCAAGACTCACTTAAAGCAGAGGGGGGGAGAAATACAGAAACTAGCTATTAATAAGGTATACCAAGAGGTTAGAGCTCAGACAAGCATGTAACCCTAACTAAATGAACTCTTATATCCAAATATTAATCCACCTGTACCCATTTTCCCTCTTATTCAGAGGAAGCCTGGGTTTATAACATAGACTACAATACAAGGTTGCTACAAAAAACCAGTATCATTTGAAAGGTAAACTAATCTGATAGTTTATCACAGAACTCCAAAGTCGTGAGGCACCAACGAGGAAGTTTCTGTAATATAATCCCTGGAGCCAAGAAGGTCTCAAAAAACCCCCAAATTTACAGGAGTACTTGAATCACTGATTCCAGAAGTTCTGCTCACAGCATCCCATGCCTCACACAGGCATTCCCATTAAGGAGAGAAGCTTTACACAAGGACTTCAGATGGAGTTTGCATGGTACATGAGCTGCTACTAGGAAATGAAGTATCCACAGAAGGAAAATGAAAGCATCCTACTGAAGAATGAGGCTTCAGAGATCCACTTAAACACTGAGACCTGCACGCAGTCCTCACACAAGATGCACAAGTTATTTTTCTTGCTTCATGAAGTTTTAAGTGAGAAACAAATCTAAGAAAGGTTCTTTTTTTTACATATAAGTCAGGCTTGCCTCTATTTTAAATCCAAGAGTCACTTTTACCCCTGAACAGCATGATACCTCTAAGGAATCTCCATGCATGTTACAAGAACTCAAATGACCTACTAAGACCAAAGCTACACAGCCTCCTCACCTACAGAGTCCAAACCCCAGGTTTGAACTCCTCCAACAAGCAGCCAATTCAGTAATGACGCTGCTCCCAACTGTAAAGGCCAGGCCACATGTGTGCAGAGGAAAAGAAGTCCCTTTGTATTGCCCTTCTCGCCACACTTACCCTTCTTCTAAGTGAACATCACAGGGATGGTTTGAGCTCTAAGCACAGCACCATCCAGCTGTCCTTACAGCTGTATTTTGGGATCCTTTGACACGAGGAGAGCACCTCACTATCAAGCCCACAGGGGAGCAGCTGGGTAGCCCCAATTTAAACCAGAACACAAGGACTTGTGGTTCACTAGCTGTAGTCTGGGCTTGCATTAATGCTTAAAGGAACCTTTCTTCCCCGCCCCAGACTGTAACTAGTTGACTGGTAAAACCTATGTGCAAATTTGTAACTCAATATAGATGTTCTGCTAAATTTGGTAGATGTCTCCTTACTGAGGGGCAGCACCACATATTTATATAATTACACAGTAGTATTTCACATCTTTACTTTCTACACCTATCATTAGAAAACGGTTGCTGACATTTATTTTAGGTCATGTACTCAACTGGGTCAAGCTGCACTAAAGGGAAACTAGAGTTCTGTAAGGAACTTTGGAAATCAGTTCATTTTAAAGGGTTATTGAACAGTAAGTGTTACCCACAACCAGACAGATTGTTTCTGGCTACCCCAGGCCAGACTTTCAAAGTTACTGAGATACCTACCAAGATTTTTTACCAGTAATTAGCTGCCAAGTAAGGCCGTTAATAAACAAACACTCTACTACTAATCAGCTCTCTGCATCCTTAAGCATCATACCTCAATACCTTTGGAAATCTGGATCCATTAACCCTCCATGTATTCTACTCAGCGAATAATTCTGGAAGAGAATTTTCCAGCTTGTTCCATCTCTTACCCTCTGACCTTTGAAAGAGCTGCTCAAAGGAAGAAAACCAGTAACTGCTAAACTGAAACTCACATTTTTTCAGAGAAGGTTTTTCTGCCTAGTATTATCTACCTGAATTTACTTCAGCTTTTTGAATTGCTATTCCTTATGGTCAAGAAAATGCTGCCATTTACATTATTTCAAATATAATACAGAAAACTGAAATGTATAAGGATTAACCTCAGAAGTCAAAGCTACATCATGTATGTCATTTAAGAAGCAGTGCCACGTTCAGAAGGTTCACATAGCAACAACTTTAACAGACTACACTGCCAATTTAAAACAAACTACCTCAGTATTTACTCTGAATTCAAACCCCAGTTTAAAAATTAAGAGAACTCAGATTTGTGGGGGGTGAAGATGAAGCCCCAAACAAAATCTGCAAGTACTGAACTGATATGGAGTGAATGCCATTCAACTATTCATTCTACTCATCACAGGAGGTAGGTTATGTCTGATTTTTAATTATGCTTTATGTAAATATCCCCAGAGGCTTACGCAATAGATACAGGCTTAAGTAAGGCAAGCTGGTGGAGGCAGGCAGCCTGCTCTGGAGAGGGAAGCTGAGAGGTTGAGTTGACTCCATCCATATCCAAGAGGTGGGTGAGCTCTAGTTGCCACTGAAGGCCTCCAAAACCCTGAATCACAGAACACAAGAGACTTGCTGCATTGATATGCTCACCACCAAAAGCCACTTACTGAACTGAGCTCTAAGCTCCTCTGGTACTTCTGCCAGCACAGCTGGCTTCTCCTACTTGATTTACAATAGATCAGCAAACCACACAATCCTGCAAGCACTAACACTGCCATATTTATCACTTGCTTCAAGTCTATATTTCTACAGCCCAGTCGTCTGCCACAAAGGTTTTTGATAAGAACCTCCATGCTTTGTGGCCAGAAACTCTCAGCCACCAAGGACCTAATGGACCTCATCTACACACACTATTAATCACCGCCCTGCCAGCACACCTTCACCTTGACCTACAGGCTTCACAACTAGCATGGAAGAGGCTGTTTAATGCTCATGCCTTTGGCACCACTTTACATGCCAGCAAAATTCACAAGGAGCCGTAGTAATACACACCAACACCTCACTCAAAACAAGTTGCAGGCAGTGTCCAAACCCTGATCAAGTTTAGAAGGCGACTATTTACACTGAGGTCAAGAACACCTCATCTCTCAGACAGCAATCAGTGGCAAAAGCCTCTCCAAACACCCTCTGTTTCACATAGAAACAGCACAAAGCCTCCTGGCCTCATCCCTCCATGCCTAAAGGCATGCTTCAGCTTGCAATTGTCTCTATTTGCATGTGATAATTTTAACTGGTAATTCTAGAAAATACTCTGTACAGCTGCATTTAAATTCTACCTTGCAGACCTGACACAGCTCATTTATATGGGACCCACTTCAGTCCCTGCTTTACCAGCCACAGCCTGGTAACTCCCATAAGTGGGCACTGAGCTAAGAAACCAGAAAGCTTTCAGTTCTCTCCCAGTTCTGCAAGGCAGAACACAGAACCCTGTCTTGACCTGAAAATGGGGATGGTGCTCCCACCGTAAACTACTTGAAGATCTGATGCAAGAAATGCAATATTTTTTTTTTTTAAAGTTAAGCTAAAATCTATTGCTCTTTTCATTCTCTAGATAAATACTTCATTGTACTCCTCATCCTGCGCTTCACTGGTGATTTTGTTCTCTCCCTAATTTGCCATTTTGGCTAATCCAATTATTTTAGCATACTAAACTCGGACTAATACAAGGATACAAAACCTAAAAGCACTGCAGACACACAGCAGAGCCTACAGAGTATTGTACCATTATTTTTATGACTTCAAAAGCAGAGGCAGGAGTACAGAACAAGGCAGCATGGCAAACTCTCTATTTATTTTAATTCTCCCTTCTAGTTCTCACTAATTCCACTCACTGGTAATAGCTGAAGGCATACACCCAGATCAGTGACTCATGGTACAAGACCACAGTCCAAACAGTCACTGGGTTTTCAAAGCAGCGCTGTTCAAGGATTGCAGTGTTCCATCCCAGGAGTTTAACTGATTTTTCTTTGTTAAAACAAAAAACAAACCACTGGCAGCAGGTGCTTCTTTAGTTCTCACACATACAATATCCCTCTTGGTGCTCCCAGCCACAGGCAGAGTCCACCACCGCGCACAGACATGGGCACATCCTCCCACCCATGCTTCTTCCTCAGGTTACTCTCAACAACCAGAAACAAGAGAGACCAACTCCCCAGCCAATTTCAACCTCCAGATTAGCCCAATTCCTCAATGTGTGTCCTGGAAATCTCCAAGTATTTTTATTCCAACTTTTTTCTTTTCTTTATTAAATATTTTCAATCAGAAAGCTTTTCCCAGGTTTTTCAAATAAGTAATTTTACTTTAACAGCTATTTGGAAACCTTTCTTTTTTTGACCTCAATGCCAACCTCCCAGACACATTACTTCTAATAGGCTGCCTTTCTTAATACTTGCTATTAGTCAAAAGACCAATAGAGCGCTTAGTAAACACCTCAGCTGCTCAATCTTCACATCCTTTAAATAATGGGGCGTGTTCAAAAGGGATAAGCTTCCAAAGCAGAGCCCTGATCATCTTGAACAGAACCACAAACACCCATTTCTCATCATTTTCCAGGTTCAGCAACTACTGCTTTAGTATCTTCAAACATACATTAAAACGTGACATAAAAGACATCTCGGAGAGCAGAAACTCATCAATTCTATTTACATTGGGCCTTCCAGCTCCCCAAAACAGGTATGTACTTGAAGATGTAATCCCATATCATCCTATTCTCAGGATAGCAATCACACAAAGGTTCACACGCAACCACTCAACTGCCTGATCATCACAATTTTAGTTTAGTTAAACATCCTGCTGTTAACACAACGTTTAACTCTGTGAGGGGGTCACAAGCAAAGTGCAAATGTGGGTCTGCATCAGTTTAATTACTTTTATTCAGATAAGACCTGCCAGTTCAGGTCTCAGGAGGGATGGACAAAAGATGATCCTCAATGGAAGGCCAAAAAAGGATGAATGCAGGGTCCCCTCCTTCCACTTCTTCCAAAGAAATGTGGACACATACCAAAGTACCCAATCCTGGCCCCCAAAGCAAAACGGGTATGTATGGCCTCATCTACCATCTTCTTCCTCCTGCAGAAGGCACACAGAAGTACAAAACATTGGAACTGCAACAAGCTTGCAAGCGCTAGCCACATTCTCCTGCTTTCCACTAAGGCTACATAAGGGCTACAATGGCAACTGTGATCCCGAGTCTTCTTTCTAAAAGCAGAAACTTAAGGAAATAAGATTCACCCATTGGTGTAGGATGAGTGGGCAGTAGTGACAGATAAAAGCTTTCGTTTATCTTCTCTCCCTAGGCTACATAAAGGAGTATTAAATGCATATTTACAGGCCCAACAATGCTCCATTTCGGATGGGATAAGGCTCCAGTCCCTCCTCCACGCCCTTCCCTTCAAACTCTCTGCAGGTTTGGAAGATCAAAGGAAGACACCTCCATTACCCTCTTCCATTTTGTTGAGCAAGAAATATTTCTATTGCATAAAAATGTATGCATGTGTGCATATATATATGTACAGAAATAAGGAATTTAGCAGAGTCTGGGAATCTCATATCCTTCCTCCTGAGTCCAGGGCAGCAATACCGGGGGCCGGAGGCTTTACTTTGTTCTCCGCTGGGTGGAAGATCTCACCTCCCCCTGCAAACCTGGTTCAAAGTAGAAACCACTCCTAGAGGTCAGGAGGCAGCAGCACGGGAGACATCTTTCCCCCTCCCTCCGCACGCCGGGAGGCAGCAGCAAGCGCAGGGCCCGACCGCCCCGGGAGGTGCGGGCGGAGCGGTACCGAGACC
>NW_009920680.1:0-796 GCF_000696875.1 Nestor notabilis
AGCAAGCCCAGTTATTTCCAAGTGCCAGCACAATTCAAAGATAGGGATTTCTTCTTTCAGAGCCTGCGAGTCACCTTCTCCTGAGCTGTTCGAAAATGTCCATTCAGTCAAATCTATGTTGTAAATTACTGATGTGGGGACAATGCAGGTGATGGATCTGGCTGCTCTTTTTGGAGGGCAGGTTCTCATTCAGATCAAAACTTTCTAACCAGACTTGAAAATAAGCTTGCAGAAGCTGCCTGTGAAAGAAAGCTCCACTAGTGATGTAGAGCCCTGAATGTCCTGGAGGCACAAATTGTATCCCAAAGGCACCCGCCCAGCCACCTCCTTAGAAACCTTTATGGTGAGACATTATCACCAACATAAAACCACAGCAATTAACAACTGGAAAAGGATCTGGACCCTCAGAGTTCATGAACTGTTTCAGTCATGAACTGAACTGACACTGGCCATGAACTCATGAGTTCATGAATTAGAACCATGTTGTGAGTTTATGTTATCTGAGGTACAGTGTGAACAGCGGTTTTGCAACATGTTTTATATCCAGTAGGATAAGAGGTTAGATGGGAAGGATACGTAGAGATGGGGGAAGATGTTCTGTTGGCTACTTATTGTCCAAAAAATGCATGTTTGCATCAATGAAAAAAAGAAGTCGTTTTCCTCAGTGGTACCAACTGGTTTGGGTTATTAAAAAGAAAAGAGAACTAAAGGTAAGAAGTGTCATAAGGCTGTGGTCCTAGCATGAGAAGGAGAAGGCTGAGATATTGAGCTGTAGTCTCAGCTTGCCTGAGCCAAG
>NW_009920681.1:0-421 GCF_000696875.1 Nestor notabilis
GGTTTCTGTCGAGGGCACAGCCCCAGTGCATGAACTTAAAAATTTGAGGTGGGACGGAAAGAGCCCGTGGGCTTTTCAGGATGGATTCGGAAAGGATGAAGAAGACGTTTGCTGAGCAGCCACGGAGACCTGGGGAAGGTGAAGTCTCAGGGTAGCAGCTTTAGGGGCATTTTCCTGCGGAACCCTCTCCACACTTGTAAGATCCTCCTGCTGGAGGTCGTAATCCCCTTTGGGCAGCTATTGCTCCAAGTGGCTGTTGACAGATGCAGCTCTTTCTGCAGTAGCATAGATGTACTAGTAAAAGAGGTTGTAAGCATTAAATCACGGTTTGTACCAATATCCCAGACAGTTGATTTTTCCCGGGAAAGCTTACTTTACGTACTGCAGGCTTGTGGCAGGTGGGGGGGGTTGGGGGAGAGAG
>NW_009920681.1:452-26189 GCF_000696875.1 Nestor notabilis
AGAGTATTTGCTGATAAAACTCACGGTGGTGGCAAACTGCTAGTTGTGAAGGACAAAGGTTTGAGATTTCATTCTTGTTGTCTCATCTCCTGCTGAGCTGGGAGCTATTAAAGTAACCTTCTGTATTTATATTACATGACTGGTATGATTGCACACACGTGAAAGAAATTAAGACTTTAGAAAACCATTCTTCATGATTGATGTCCAGGGTTTATGTTTTTTAAAGAAAAGGGCTGAATCGCTTGTCACTTATTTCACTGAAAATCAGAGCTAAGCTTAGACAGGAGTGTGAGGAGTTAAAGTACTATTTGGAGAGGAGAATCAGGCCTGACCTGTGGAGTGTCCAGTTTTGCTGGTGTTCTGAAACGGCAAAATTAAGAGTTGTCTTCATAGTAAGTATATGGTAATATGTGTGAATTCAGCTATCCTGAGAGACGCTAGTTGCCTGGATACCTTGAATCCTACTGAAAAGCATGGTTTTGTAATCGAGGATGGCTGCAAAATGGCCAACGTAAACAGCCATGAACTGTGCGCATTGGCCCAGTCCATGTGAACCACGGCACAGGAGACAAAGCCAAACCTGAAAATCTGTTTCACTGAGTTAACTAATTCCCATCCCTATAATGTGCTGTGACAGCCCTCCTACAATCCGAAGAAACCATTTAGACCTTCTGGAGAATTATTGTGACATGTAACAATAATCTGAGACATTACCTGTGATTGCAGTGGATTCCTCAGGACAGAGACAGGAATTCTAAGTGGCTTGTTTTTCCCTAGTATCTGTGAATCTTCCTGGTTTTCTGTAGCGCTGGCTCTGCTGGGTTTTTTTTTGAGTGTGTGTCTGGGGATGCACTGTGGTTAGTTTTACTTTTTTAACAAATTGTACATAACATTATGTTAACTTCAAAGATTGTTGAAAAAAATCTTTTTCATTTTGCTTCTTTTGTTCACTCAATAAAGTACTAAGCATAGCTTGAACTTTTTCTTGTTTAGGACCCAATTAAAGAGGTAGAACTGGTTTTATGCATTCAACTTATGCTTAAAAACATTCCTTGAAAAATTCAGCATTGCTACAACTTTTAGTTCAATCTATTATTTTCATCGTTGGCCTGGGTTACTAATTAGTAGTGTTTAAATTAGCTGCAGGTCTGGTGGAAGTTATTCTCAATATTTTAATGGTCAGAAATTGTTCCTGCTGTACCATCTTTTTTTTTCTGGGAGTCAGGATATTTGAGCTCTGCTTCCAACTTTGACTGACTTGAGATTTGATCTCTCTAACTTACTAAATTATTCCACATTATGAATTCTCATTGTATAAAGTACAAAAAATCATATTTAACTGCTTTGCAGGAGCTTCTTAGCAGGGCAGATAAAAGTAAATAAGTAAATGTAAATTCAGTGAAATGTAAATGAAACAAAATGTGAAATGGAGATTAATGCCATTCCTATTGTGCATGCTAGTGTTTTGTTGTTGGCTGGATTTTGGTTTTTTGTTTTGTGGAGGTTTTTTGATTTTGGAGTTGGTTTGGTTTTTTAATTTCAGTTACAAGGTGAATCTGTACACGAGAAAATGAGTGGCTTTCTACTGCCATTTAAATTTTTAATCTACTGTTACTGATTTGACTGGGAGCTACAGTATGCTCTTCTGTCTTGTTTTCCACAGTGCTTCCATGGGTATGTCTGAATTGCCATATGAAATGTAAGTTACCCTACCCAGAGCTCTTTACTACCACAGCTAGGCTACCTGGTGCCTCAGCCTGAGCCAGTTTGATTAGACTGCCTGAGTTATCTTCTCTATACATGGCACACTGCAGTAGGCGTATCCTGCACAGCAGATGCTTCAGGACACAGTCAGATGGCCCCAATTCCACTCGTGTCCATATGCCTACTGGCAAGCTGTACATCTGCAGATGCAGATCTGCACTTGAGTGACGTGTGTGCCATCTGAATTTCACAATTTCTGAGCAGAGAGAGACGCTTTATAAAGCAAGAGGCACCATGAGGCTGCCAAAAAGTGTATGTGTATGTGTTCAGAGTAGATTGTCTAAATTTGGCTTTTTAACTTTTGTACAACTCCATCCAGGATGGCATACTGAGTCAGACCAGTGATAAACAACTCTGCTATTTGTAAACATGACACATGTTCAGCGTTACAGACTAGGAGGAAATACTATTCATTGTGCAATCTGCATGCAGCATAATCACTGTGACCACAGTAACATAATGACTTGTTTAGTTTATGGTAGTGCTGACATGCTTGCTTTGCTTTGTGAGATCCATTGATGTCTTATCATTTCATATGAACCCTAGAAGAACCAGTCAGTGATTTTATAAATCCAAGTGTGTTAAATGCATAGTTCTGAATATATAATTGATATCTTTTACACTGACTTGAGCTCTCTCCTATAGCAGGTAGAGAAGAAAGTCTCAGGTTAAGTCAATGCAGAATCCATTTAATGTAATGCCCTTGCTGAAAACTTCCAGTTAGAGCACTTTCTGAGGAAGAAGCCCCAAGCTTCATGAAGGATAAGAGTAACCTGGAACAGACTGGCCTAGAAATGTCTTTCTAACCCCCACATCTTTTTGTCAGCTACTTTCTGCTCTAGAAAGTGAAACCACCAATTCATCTTACGCTGATGGGAATAGCTGTAAAGTGGTTATAACTATGGCCCTTTGCCTGCAAACACTGACTCCATGTTTAACTAAAAGAACAAAGTCCATGAACTATTCTGTACAAGGGAGTTTTAATGCCACTCTAAACTCATGAAATTCCTTAGCATCCACAGGTACAGGCGCAATGTTCTGTTCCTATCCACTGTTCAGCTGATACGGTTGAAATGTCTATATCGGCCTCTATTTTTTCCCACATTGAAATAAGCACAGAGGAAATAAACAGTCCAAGAACTCCTGTAGGTATCCAAGCAATTTAACCTGAAAACTGGCACATCACCAATACCTGAAGATTGTTAATAGATTGCAGGGAAGGGTGTTCACCTACTGTTTTTCATCCTTCATGCATTACACAAGAGGCTAACACCTTACTACGCCCAGTCCATGGCACCGTTCTACATGACAGTGTCTCTGGGAAGAAGCAGGACAGGTTTATGTGACAAAGGAAGAAAAGTCAGTTCAGGGAGTCTAAGAAAGTCTGGAAATTTCTCATGCATATAAGTATGTACCCTGGCAGGCCTGAAAAAACTGAGACTGTCCAGGACAACTATAGGGCAACAGGCTGCAAGACTCCTCTTGGTTGTGTTAGTTTGGGTTTTTTGTTTGGTTTTGGGGTTTTTTTATTGTTGTTTTCTTGGGGATTTTTTTGTTTGGTTTGGGTTTGTTGTTTTTTTGTTTTTTTTTTTTAATTCATCAGAAGTACTGAGATAAATATACTAAAATTAAAGCATTTTAAGTAATATGAATTAAGAAATGAGAGGGGTAAAAAAATTGAACTAGCTAGCTAGCTGACATTTCCTTAGTTCACAACTGTTGTAAATAAGGTATGATCTTTGTAAACAGAATGATTCAAAATTTCCCAAGCTATGAACCCATCATACCTATGACTTCATGATTAAATCTATACCTTTGAACTATAAGCAGCTTTCCATTCATAAAAAAGAATTATGTGCAATTTCAAGAATCTAGGAGACTGAAACACACTATATCCCTATCACATTAATTTTCTGTATGTGCCATCTTTAATTGCTTAACTTAATAAAAATAAGCTATCCTAATTCAGAACACATTCTGCTGTTAATGTATGAAACAGTGATTTAAGTTACATGTATGGGAAGCAGAGCCTTTTGTCTTGAGATAAGCAGTCTGCGAGACTAATGCAGACATACAAAGCAAGGGTAATAAGAGGGCTCTTACGTCCTGTCATACCTGTCACACACATCTAGCTGTTTCCACTCCTCACATTGTCATAACAGCAAAATGGTTTTGGGGAACACGTCTACAAAGCCCCGCCAATATTAATTTTCTGAGTGGCAAATTGAAACATCCATGCCTATGACTAGCTACCAACATCAGTACAGTGGGCAAACTTCAAGGAGAATATGCATTAAGCACATCTGTACGTAACAGTTCCGGTTTTAAACTGGTTCATTCTAGTACACACTTGGTATCATTTTATAACTATAGAGCAGGAGCTATGTCTTATGTTTCTGAGCTGCTCAGCACAGGACACAAAACACACATGGGGTTCTTGCCTGCAGTTACCGTTCCAGTGTTTATCACTGAGTGCTTCCATGTGTGCCATAGCACACTGGTGAGTGAGAAAACAGTACAGCCCAGAGTAAGATGTCTCTTTGCAGAAAAGCAAAAGAGGGATGCAGCTCTTGGCAGCAGTTGTTTTCACCAGGCAGTCTTTGGAGCTTTATTGGTTCTAGTAGGTTAAGAAGTAGGGTAAGGGGAAGATGTTAAGTGAGTATACTGGCTGCCATTCACAGAGACCAATTACCATTTCGAAAGCAACTTTTTGGCACCAAACTGTTTATACTGAAAACAGATTGTCCTGGTTTAACCCCAGCCAGCATTTGCTTGCTCACACCCTACCCAGTTGGAATGGGGAGGAGAATCAGAAAAAAAAGTAAAACCTGTGGGTTGAGATAAGAAGAGTTTGATAATTGAAATAACAACAAAAAGGAGACAGAAAACCCATGGAACACAAGTGATACACAGTACAATTGCTCACCACCTGCTGACCAATGTGCAGCCAGTCCCCAAGCAGTCATCAGTGCCTCCCTGCCAACTGCCCCCAGTTTCTATGAGCATGACAATCTATGGTATGGAATAGCCATTTGGCTCATTCAGATCAGCTGTCCTGGGTGCACATGTTTCTAGCTTCTTCTGTCCCTCCTCACTGACTGACAGAGCATGGGAGACTGAAAAGTCCTTGATCAGGGTAAGCACTTTATAGCAACAACTAAAACATTGCTGTGTTATCAACATTATTCTCATAGTAAAGCCAAAACACAGCATTGTACTAGTTTCTAGGAAGAAAATAAACTCTTATCCCAGCTGAAAAAACTCTTATCCCAGCTGAAACCAGGACACAGATGAAAGCTAAAATCCAGCTACTGTTAGAATTTCAAAATCCAGTAGGACTCTAGACAGGCATTTTACTTGCTTATTACTGCTATGATAAAAATTTGGGGTATTCAACCATAATATCCATGTTTATTTTAACATGGATTCACTGTATAATCAACAGATTTTAAGCTAACATCAAATTATATCATTACATTTACTGCATTACTTTTGAAAGAAAAGAACCTGGGTTCTAAGAGATCCACATCAGTTCGCATAATAATAAATGTGAAGATGTCAATTCTGAATTTCTGCCTTTTTTTTTTTAATATGACATTCAGTAATGTGTATTACTTTCCAAATGGAATTCTTATGCAGAGGGCTATGCCCCAGTATCATAAAGATACTAAGTGGCATTTACCTGTGAAGCAATCATAGCAGTTAGAGTATCTGTTGAGAACATAACCTTGTGTAAAAGCTGCAAGTTCAGACCTTAATCCATTGCCATTGACTGTTCCATAAACACATTCACACAGAATGCTGGGCTTTTTACAACCAGAACAGATAGAACACAGTCAGATAATTCCTGATCTCACTGAACAGAACAATAATCAACATAAATTAATGATGTGTGCTGGTTGATAAGCCCATTAAAATAGGTACAAGTCTCTTCAATAAAAAAAAAAAAAAAAGAAGAAAAGGTAGTATGCTCAGATCAACACCCCACCCTCAACTGACTGAGTTTTAATGGTCCTGCCTAAACACTCAAGTATTAATTTTTTAATCCTGAAGACAGAAAGTAGGATTTTCTGGTAACTAGTAGTATAACCATTAAAACAAAGGACTCAATACACATTGGAAACTTTCAGGTTTTATAATTCATTGGTATAGGTATTTACTGTATAAAAGGTTAAAAATAACCTTACAAGTAAAAATAGTCTACATCTAAAACTACAGTTTTACCAGCAGGCATGGAAAATAAGTATTTATAAATCACTGTGTCCACAAATTTTGCAGTGTTTTGATTAACATCAACCTTATTAAATAGGACAAAACACAGGCAAGTATCTATTAAATGACTTGTCTGAAGTCATGGTGAGTCAGTGGCTGAAATAAGAGCGCAGACCTGCTTTCCTCTTCCTGTGCCCTAATCACTGATCCAGCATGAATTCAGGCTCCACACCACAGATCTCCACGGGGTATAAGCTATAGTAATTCACAGCAGCTGAAGAGTGCAAGAGAGATGGAGATCCCACAGGTGGAAACTGAAGTTTATGGAGGCATGTCCTTTTGGTAAGATAACATCCATGCTGCCAAGCAGAATGTTCTGTACCTGATATAACCAGCTGACCAGTAAGCTCACCAAGTGTTACACTCTGATCCCGTCTCACAAAAGCCAGTCTGGAACACTAATGCCCTCGTTCTTTCCTGTAGGCTATCAATTGTGGCTGAACTACATATCCCATGACTTGGTCCCCTTTCACTTCCAGCAGCAAGAGTTGATCATTACCATTAGAATCAGTTCAGATTCCTTGTTTCTATAACATTTGTTACTCTAGTATCAGAACTACAGCACTATTTGAAAAAGGTGTATTAACGAACAACTGGCAGAGATTATCCTTTTAGCTTGAATACTAAAATACTGCATTTTAAACAATTACCAATTTTTTTCTTCCTTAATGTATCACTAACTGTTCTACAGACAACTGTTTAGTTACAGCTATGTTAGTATCACATGGCTCTTATCAACTCACATTTATAACACAAGGATTTATCTGTAATAAGCAGAAAATTTCTGAATATTCTGTAAATTAAAATTCTGGGTTACAGGAACAACCTACCTTTAATCATTCTTTGTTATCTCTAAGTTCAGTTAAATCACATTGTTGCAAAACATTTGAACTGTGCAAATTCGAACAGTTACTTCTGCAAGAGATTTTATGCTGAAATAAACAAAGCCTTCACTACTTGAAAAATCAATCTCAGTGAAAGCTTACAAAGGGGGGGGAAAAAAAAAAACAACCCAAACCTGCTAATTGTCAGAAGTGAAGAAAAATTAAAACTGGGAAAATTATTTGTCTCCATTCCTAAGGGAGGACATTTTGTGAGATTCTTGTTTCACTGGCTGGCTGAAGGAAGCAGTGAAGACTTACTGACAGAGAACCTCATGCTAGGAGTTTCAATGTTTTGCTACAGATTCAGCGTAGCAAAGAGGTCTGGTAACACAGCAGTGACAAGCAGAAATGGAAAAAAAAAAATAATAAAAAAAGCCCAGCTGCAGCATCTCCTCAGGACTGAGTTCACATTCCTGTATGTAGATTCCATTTTTAGATAAAGCAAGTCACTAAACTTACCTGCAGTGAAACCTATTACAACTGTCTGGATTACTGCCGCCTAAATGCAATCTGCAGATTGTGGTCTGTCATCGTATGATATCTGACAAACAGCTCCTTAAAACCCTCACATGCATAAACATAAGCAACCAAGGAAAGAACAAAATGTAGAAAAATGAAAATAAACATTCAAAGATAAGCTTAATTTTTATTTGGCAGTAAATAAAAAAATCACTGTGGCAATATTCTGCAAGATGATCACTCATAATTTTTTTGTCAGATGGCCATTGGATTACAAGGAAAATTGAAAAGTATTACAGTATGCTTTTAATATGCAGACCATCCAGAGACATTAGTTTTACAATTTTTGTCTGCATTGCAGGCAAGGCTGCACAGTTACAGCATCAGATCAGAGAACTGCCTATGATGTATATTGATTAAAAAAGGAGTTTTCATGTAAGAATAAGAATCCATTTGCAGAGATGTAACTACAAGTTTGGGATCACTGTAGCATCTGTGTGTTCCTTTCTGCAGTATCAATCATACTATTGTCTTAAATTAGTATATCAAAAGTTCATATGACAAGCAGAACTTAACTAAAAAGGTGAAAAGATTTTGCAACAATTAAAACATTTTTTCTTTCCCTTTTCCTGTTTCTTTGAGGCGCTTTTCAAAAGAAGTTACATTTACAGCAAATGATCAGGATACTGTCTGAGAAGTATTTTCTTTGCATATCCTACCAATAACCTACAGGTTTTCCCTTCTGCAACACTGCAGATAGATACAAAATATACTAAGTAATATACTAAAACATAAACAATATGGGAAAAGTAATAAGGATTTTGAAGTCAGTATTTTGGCACCCTATGTACCCCTTACGTATTAAATAAGATTATAATTTTTCTATGCTCCTACTTCATGTTTGAAGATCAAGTGATACTTTTTGGAAAGCAAATGTTCCAACTTTGATTAGTGTAGCAAATGCTAATATGTATTTGAAAAATGCTTTCTATCAGATATTTCAAGTATATTTTTGAAATTAAAATTTTCACTACTCATTGAGGTAAACAGGAAAAAAGATGCACCAAAAACGACTGAAGAAGGATCCTGGGCTAAGGAACAATCCCGAATTCTCTATTCAGGCAAAAATGTAAGTCACAAACAGAAATTTTTCCAGAGAAATTAATTCATAAAAAAATTGTCACCTTTCAGATTTTCTTGAAATCAGTGCTGTCACATCTCAGGCAAAAAAAGGCAGCTGTGAATGAAAAAATAGGCAGAAGACCCCTGCTGTGTGTAACTTACAGTCCTAACTAACCTCTCCCATACTGTAAGAATTCCACATCTTCCAGTGTAATGCCTTTTCACAGGCAAACATAACCACTGAACAAGTCACATAGGTCCACAAGTTATATATATGATTACAGTACAGTGATATCCAAGTTTCAGTGACGTCACCATAATTTACTGTCAAACTATGCAGAATGTGCTGAGGAAGCCAATTCCCCAATCTATTATACAAAACTGCTGAAAATATGAATAAATCTCCTTCTGAGATAAAATCACCAAAGTAGAAAAAATAAAATGCACCTTCCTTGAACTTCATTTTGTTTCAGCCTCTTCATCCATGAATTCAACTAGCGGAGCATGTCTGTTGGCCTGGGCACCTTCTTGGAAATTAATCTTTTTTATCACTCCTGCCTTTGGAGCCCTTATGGTATGCTGCATAGAAACAGATCAATAGTGAACAAGCAGAGTACTTTGTACACACACACCCAGCAAATGCTAATATTACTCTTTGGTGCAATTAAAAGAGAATGCAATTTCTTCATCTGACATGTATATTTATTTTAAACTTTTAAAAAAAAAAAAAAAAAAAAAAAAGTTACCCTAGTCCTTTTTCAAGTTTTATTTTCTCATCAGTATCCTGGGGATGAAAATACTATATAATGTTATATTTTGAAGCATGAACAGCTGAATGTTATTTACTTCTGTAGCATTTTTTGTTATTATAATAAATGTCAATCAGAGGTAATTCAGTTTTAATCCAAAATGTTAATCATATGGTAGATTTGTTCCCTTAAGAGGAATCTGCAAATTACTAAAGATATTTTTGTTTGCTGGCCAGGAAGGGTCTTAACTGAACAGATACGTGGCAAAATCCAGATGAAATGCAAATGCAACTACTAGTGACAGTAAAGGAATAGAATGTTTACATACAATAACAAGTACACCAATTTGGGGATTGGTATCAGGTTAGTTTTCCACCAAAGTTTTATTTCTTGGTAGTTTTCTACATAGGGTTATCTAATATCAAACATTAAATATTAGATACTAAATCCTCACATTTAAGCAAGGATTAATTTAACTAATAATTTGCTTCTTCAATTTAACATTTTTTATTTCAATAGCACTGGAAAAAAAGATGACTCAGGTAATGTCAGTCTGAGATATCATCTGGAAAGGCACAAAAATTTAGCATCCAAATGCAAAAAAATTCAGGTGTAATTTTTTTTAGTGCACAATTGTATTTCATGCCATTTTAGTGTCACTTATAAAAGGGCATGGTAAGGGAAAGGCAAATTTTCTCAACAACATTAATTCTGCTACCACAAACTGAAATTTAAGATAAACTAATAACTGAACCAAACCAGTACAGGCTACAAAAACTATTAGTTCAAATAACCTGAGCCAGTCAAGCAGTTTGACAATATGTAATGGCCAAAATGCTAGTCCACTGAATGTCACATGGGCAATTACGAAGTATCTTTAGTGTACTCTTGGTAAAACTTCATGTAAACAACAATAAAAATATTATAAACAAAAGTCCTATGCGTATTTACAAGGTCACTGTTAGCTACATTTCTGTATAAAGTAGCTGCAGCCATTACATATGCTTCTATCACAAGCAGTGAGCAAGAGATACACCCAGACAATTTTCTGCTAGGAAAGTGAAAGGAGGGAGGGGGAGAAAAGGATTGAGAAAACTAACCAAATGAACATTAAAACATCTGCAGAGTACCATGGATTATATAATCATCATTTGTTAATAACAGCAAATATAATCCTCTAAAATCTAGGAGACAACGCTTGCTTTACAGCATATGAAGTGATACCGACATCTGCAAGCTACTGCACCATACTTCAGTAATGCAACCAAAAACGATTAAATTCTGACCAGAATTTTCTCAGTGATTAGAACCTTTTACATCTCACTTACCTCCATTTTCATAGCTATCATAACCATCAGAGGGTCTCCAGTCTGAACCTTATCCCCTGCTTTCACGAACACCTACAATTCCAGAGAAAATTGGGAAGAAATCATGCATATCTCTACCATTAAACATCATCAGCTTACTTTGGCTAGCAGAGTCTACTGAATGACTGTAGTTTTGCAAAATAGACTCATATCTTTATTACTGTTGAGTTGGGTATCCAAGTTCTCTAGATAATACTCAAGGGAAGTCAGAAGCTATAGAAATAGGTTCAGTAACAGCCAACAGAATGACCAGGAAGCAACTTATGCATTAAAGAAAAAACACTAAAAAAAGACAATGTACATTCCACCTTTTTGGGGTTTATGAGCTTCTATTTTGAGGGAGAAAGTGGAGAACCTTTTCCTGGAGTCCTTTAAGTCTTTAAAAGAAAATCCATAAAGAAGATTGCAGGAGCCACCTACTTCTTCTACAGATTTTATATGTGAGAGATCCATGTTCAGTGTAGTCCACCCTCTCTGAAAGGGTTCATGCCTTTTTATCACTAGCAGAATTCTCCTAACTCTAAACTCTCCTGGAAATGTTTTTTCTGTTGAAACTTTGTCAATGTGCAGAGAAATACACAAGATTTGCTAGGCTAAAGAAACAAGAATAGAAACAGAAGCAGCAAACCACATAGCTTAGCAAAAAAGGCATTTCTATTTCTTTTTTTGCAAGTGCATCTCACATCTCACTCTTTTGGTTAGACATAATGGATCAAAGAGCCTGTAACTCTTGGGGAACTTTGCCTTAAAAAGAAATTAAGATGAAGAAGAAATAATTCAAACAGTAGGGTTAGTTAAATATTCAGACTTTCCAGAGCTCTAGAAAAAGAAGACTAGAAGCCTATAAAACTTTTGGGTGGCTGCTGAAAACTCAAAGTAAACAGGGCATTTTCCAATTGGGAGAAGTCACATAGCACTGACATTTCTGGTCCTGATCCTCTCGCTCCTGCAGTACAGAAGCAATTACCATTTCTGGAAGAGTAGACTTGTACATATATTGGAGAATTCATGTCCTACCCATATTATTATAATTACCTTTTCAACTGTGCCTGTCATGGGCGCTACAGCACCACTTTGCATTCCCACTGAACTCACTGCAGATAAGTACTTGGGTACAGGAACGCCAATCTGAGCACTACCTTCCTACAGAAATAAAATCAATGACATGTAAGTTAACAACGTAAAATAATACTACTAGTGCATATGCTGACATGCAGGAAAAGTACAGATCTAGCTTTAGGGAAATGAGTTAACTGTTCAGGGTGGAAGACGTGTGGAGTCAGAGCAGCAAAAGCACTGTCAGTATGCTTACTACTTCACCAGTATCCAAGTCCTCAAAAGCCATGGCTGCAGCTGCTAAGGATCAGCAAGGAAGGAACTACCCCAGTGAAAAAGAGGCTCCACATGGACCTATGTACCAAACCCACACCTTCCCTATTAACACAGCAACAGCATAAAAGTTTCTAGAAAATGTGCAAAGGCAGGTTGATGCAACAATTAAGAAAGACATTGGCATCTTCATTGCCAAGCACTGCCAATGAGTGTTTCACAATTTACAATAAAGTGGATTCAGTGCTAGTTTAGTGAGAAATTCTCACCATTATTGAAAATTCCCCAATTCCTCTCAGACTTGCTACCCAGAGTTTCCCAAAGACTCATTCTCCCACACATCCTGCCCATACCCTAGAACTCCTGTGATTTCTTCTAGATGCCTCCATCCCAGACTCCACTCCACTCTGATACTACAGGAAAACTGACCTTTGCCATTCCAGCATGAATTATTTTGTCTTCATCACTGAAGCAGCAAAGTTCTCAATGCATTCTGCTGGAAGTCTTAAGGAGCTCAGAGCTAGAGGTTAATTATTGAAATTAATACCTAATAATTTACTTATTTATATTACATTTGTATTGAGTTCCTTTAAGGGCCTGCCAGCTTTTTAACTGCAAATGAAAAATTACAAGCCTAATAATATAAATTAGGGTACCTCTTCTTTCAAATGCCATTATTCATGCAATACAAATAATGCTATGGTAACTCATAATTCAAATTTTTTAATATTAGCTGAAGTTACCCTTCCTCAGACCAATATAAATTTTTTCCTTGTAATTTTAGAAATGTAACTGAAATAAAATATCAGTTACAAGCACATCCAAATAACTATCATTTTAAAGTAACTGCTACTTCTTAAGTCTAACAGACTTAGAAACTAAAACATTTTGATATTGTGCTTCCCCCTCCCAAGCCATCATTTGCAACTCTGATTCAACTAATTACATTTTATCTTTCTAAATGTAACTGATATTCTTACTCACTGACCATAAGCAACTAACTTCTAACTATAGCTATAAATCCAACATGTATCTAAACATTATGGGCCAACATAAAAACTTGAAGTTATGATTCTCTTTCACATTCTCTTGCAATTTATATTGTTCATTTACATGGATTAAGCTCTGAAATTTTATACTTGAAATAATAGAGAAAGGAACTTTACCGGAAAGAAGAGATAAATTGTGTTGTCCAAAATGACCAATTTGGACTTACACACTGTTCCATTTACTGAAGACCTCAAGTAAACTGAATCACCTTCACTGAAGATCTCTCCAGAAATCAAGAAAGTTTTATCTTGAATCTGAAAGTTAAATGCTTTTATAAGGACAAAAGCTAATCCTTCATGAACAATAAACCAAAAGTTAGTATTTATAGTATACACTCATAATGTGATTCTTCATAGATTTTAAAGATTTGATTTTTTTTTCAAATTCCAGAATTATCTTACGTATCTCTTATCTTTCTGTTAACAGACTGTATTCCATATTCAATGCAATCAGCTCCGAAGATTAGCTAACATGCTCTCCCATGACAATTTTTATCATAAACTATGCAATAGCATTCAAAATACAAAGGTATGCTATCTCTCAGAAAAAAACAACAGCAAAAATCAGAGTATTTCATTTAGCGATGATACTTAATGTGTACTACCATATTGACTTCTTCAAGCTGAAAAATCCACGCTATTCAGCTGACATCATAAGATTACACAATGCTTTCCAAAAGATAGGCAACTTTCTCAGTCTTGGAAGCTTGTAATACAGAAACTGTGACCTATTCAGTAAGCCCACAAAGGAGTAGTGGAGAGCAGTAATGGAAACCGTGTCAATTAGACATCAAAACTGCAAAAGAAATACCAAATGGAAAGGCCATTTATTGGTAGGCAACCCTTCCATCTATGTCAATGGAAATTGCACCTCTGACACAACTTCAAAATACAAAGACAGTAAGAATATGAACTTAAGTGCATTACATTTAACTGATAATTTTATTTCTAACATCACTGAGCAAAAAAATCAGAGACTTGCTGGTCTTTCAGGATGTTTCAAGTTGAGTCTTCATTTATATAGTCCCATACTATTTTTCCACTGAATAAAGACTTTATAACATGCATCAAAAGGATACTGTTGATCTGATATTGATCCCTGATGTGGGGGGGGAAATTCGCTCAATCAGTATCCTGAGTAGGGGTGCAAATTAGGGCAAGGCCCTGGTCAGCACTGTGAGGGCTTGCCAATTCCATGGCCCAGTTGGACCAGACCAACCAGTCTGCTCTAGTTGCTTGGTCTCCAGACAGGTTTTATAGCACTCTAAAGACAGTGTCCTCTTCATTATCAGCTCCTGATTCTGTTTCTCCATCCCTTATCTCCAGCTTCTCTCCATTTCCATCTCAACACCCATTCTTCTTTCTTCCGAGAGTCTACATTCTCCTCTGTTGCCCTTCCCCTCGCCGAAAGGGCCTCACTCTATGTTCCTTCCAGCCTCTTTTTACTTTTCACTGACATTACTTATGAGAGATGCTTAAAGCGTAAAAGCTCTCCTGCATTACATATGTAATCAATAACACTCAAAATCATGTGGGTATTACTTGAGGGATGTGGGTTATCTCAATACTTGTATCAGTAGAAATAAGGGTTGGAGTTACCCAACATGTGGATATACACATGAAAGCATAATAATTTTCTCACTATTTTTCTGGTATGCTCTTCTCTGTACAGTCTAAGCAGTTCATAAATACTGCCTTATTCTCATAATTCCCCTTTTCTGAATATTGGAAACAAGAAGCTGAACTACAGAGAGACTGCATTATTGAGCATACATTCATTCTGGGTGCCAAATGATGCAAGAAGGATATTCCATACTCAGCAAAACACAACCCCCATAAGCCACAAAACTGGAGGCTATCATACAGGCACACACACAAATATCTGTGTTTAAAGCATCTTAAGTGGTATCCTATAGGATCTCTAATAGCATAGATAGAGAAAGAAGCCAATTCTATGTGGCATCATTCAATCATTTAACAAGATTTACTAGTCTCATTCCTTATCTCATTTGGTAATTACTTTCCGATTTCCGTCTTCAAAATAAAACACGTGTTATCTTACAGATTTATTTATCCCACAGGAGAGCTATCTCATGCACAGAATAAAGCAGGAGTTCTGTGGAAAAAAAGCCTTTTTAAATGCAGATTTAAACCTAACTCTCAATGTTTTAGAAAGACAAATTTAAGGAAGAGGAAAGCAAAGAGTGATCTTTAGACACTGGAAAACCAAACGCTTTTCTTAGCCTTCTTTTTGGAAGGATTTTAATAGCACTTCCATGCCAATCTAGCAAAGATAATTTCAGACCAAAATAATACAGCTGCAAGCAAACCAATATCCTATATCAGTAATTACCAAGGAACTTCAGTAATGGCTAATATCAAGAGAATTTTACAAGAAACTTTCTTCTTTTACCTAAGGAAATATCGGGGGTGGGGGGTGGGGAGGAAATGGGACTTGTACCTGCATGTTGTATGACCCTTCTTGATTGTAAGTTACAGCTACTTCCACAGCTGTTCAATTAAAAAAAAAAAGTGCATGTGAGAAGATTTGACTATAGGACCTAGAGAATAATGACATATACACAATATTGAGTCTATCTTTCTTGATAAAAAGAAAGACCTACCAATACTAAGAACAAGTATTTTCAGATTAGCTTTGTACACACTGAATTCTAGACAATTTGTTTTTCAAAGATGAACACCTGAAGTCATGCTCTGAAATCTGTATGAAGTTATATGGACAGAAAGCAGGTTTTGATGGGAAAATGTGCTGAGCACTTTCATACCAAAATGAAGTTAAAAAAAAAAAAAGAAGTCAATGGCACTCATGTCTGAAAAATCTCAACCTCATTCATTTCAATGATAAACATTAGTTGTGTTGTTTGAATTTGGTTCGTATTTCCTCAAGATCTAGCAGTGTGGTGGATTAAGCATTAAGTTCTGTGAATTCCAAGCTGAAACTGCTTAAAACTCATACTGCTTATATTTGCTGTTGGTTAGCCTGAATTTCCAAGCACCAGTTGAAATAATTTTATCCATCAAGTATCTCCTCTCCCTCCACACCCTTTATTAACTTACTGTTTTCCCTATCCAGCAGAGACAGTTTTCTAGTATGACATATATTTAGCCTCCTACCAGTGCTGGATGCAAACGGCGAGAATTTATCTAAAACACAAAATACATAGTTACATTACTTTATTTGTACTTTAGCAATTTACACCACAAAAATCACTGTCCTACTATTAGTACCATCATACTTAGATAATTATATTGCACATTAAAGATTGAGGAACCACTGTAATAGTGACAGTCTAGTGACTGAAGCTTTAGTGACTAAAGCTTCAACAATGAATAAACTGATTCTGTGTAACCTACAGAAACATGACCCTAATAGCACTCACTAAGAAGGATATTTACTGTTTTCCATGAAGAGACCCTTGAACAGGAAAGCAACATGGGAATTCAACTGCAGCACAGCTGGGTCAGATTGACCTTTAGGTGAAGGTTCCAGCTGTAAGAGCAGTCAAACATGGCCAGCAAATTGCCTGGGAAGACAGAGGGGTTTTCTACTACTTGGTGTTTTTGAGGGTGGATCAGATATACAGCTATTGCTTGATTAGCTCATCATCTCTTAAAGCAAAGGAATAGTGTATGCGAATCTTTCCAATCCCACTCTCCCATGTTTCCAGGATAGTTAAAGTGGAGGAGGAAAGAAAATTAACAAGGTTTTTGGCAGTGCGTCTTAGATTTATATGAAGTCTTTTTTAAAAGCAATCACATGCCCAACTGGTATAGCCATTAACAGTGTCAGAACTCAAGAATGTCCAGTTCATTCCATTAAACCCTGTTGCCTCTCCCAGTTCTGGCAGGGTCAATTTTATCTCTGGAGACCTTGGGCCAACTGTAGAAATAATAGTGACAGATGCTCACTGTTTATGCCTGTAAAGAACAAAGAATACACAGTGACACTAATTATGCATCCCAAGGTCTTTCAGATAGTGCCTATCTGAAGTGCTGTGGGAAGAAGTCTGTACATTACAGTGCTGATAGATTCAGTATCTGTCCCTTAACAAGAGTTATAGTTTGCTGTCTGTGTAAATATCTGATAGACACCAGAATGCAGAATACTGAACAGGCACAAAGTAAGACAAAAAGGGAGCACACAAATTAAATAATTGCACATGAGCTCACAGCACTGTCTCACCCAGTCACAGGTAAAATAAAAGAGAATGATCCTTACCATTTGACTGATCTCTAAAAGCTTCGGTTAGCATTTTCTCTTTCAGTATGAGTCCTAGAGCTGCCTGACACATAACTTCATGTGGGGTTGCCTTTTTGGTTGGAAATAGTTCATCATGGTGTTGAGGAATGAAATTAGTGTGCACATTTCCAGCCTCAAACTGTGGGTGTCCTGACAGCCTCAGTAAAAAATCAATATTAGTGCTTAATCCTACAATCTGTAAAGAAAAAGAAACATACCGCCAAATTGAAATGAAATTAGGTATGAGTATATAGATTTCTACTTAACTTATGAATAGATGATCAATCTTTCTTCAGATAGCACTATCAAAACACAAAGCTTATCAATAAAATGTAATGAATTCAACCAGTCTGTTTTATTACCAATGAAAACATTGCTTTTAAAAAGAAAACCTAAATTTAAAAAATCCCAATATGAATACTTTCTCAAAAGCACTATTTTTAAAATGCTACCTTTGTCCACTGTGAAGTCGAAGAAAGTTTTCCAGCAACGACAACGGGAGGTTATTCAGAGAGGGGGAAAAAAAAAAAACCCCAAACAAAAAAAAACCAAAAAACCCCACCAAACGCCAACATGCTACTGTTTCAGAAAATCATGCTCTGTGTATTTAAAAGAAGATTCCTAGTATGAAAAGTGCCTCTTACTAAAAATAAGTTGTAATAGTTTGAAATATTCCTTATTTGATCTTCTAAGAGTAACAAATGGGAACAGTGGCTTTTATAAACTTACTAGATACTATCCATTTCCTGTACTGCAAAATAACTATCCAAACAACATGAAAATATAAATATTTTAGAGAAATCACTGAAATCAGCTGTATTGTGCTGTAATATTTATTGACAGAACTACTAAGAAAATTTGGGGGGGGAAGAACCCACAAAACACCCAATGGATTTTTTTTTTCCCCCTCCCATCTCTTTCACTTGCACTAGTCTTTTAGCTAAAACAACAGTGGGCCAAACATTTTCAGTACCTCAGCCATGTTTGTTTTTCATTTAAAAGTGTAAATTAATTCTGCACAAATAATATTCGGTCTCACCTCAAATCAAACCTCCTGAATTCCTCTTTTGAAAATAGATACACACCTGTAGTTTTTAATAGGGGAGAAAGGGACCACTTCTTAAAAAGAACTAACAGCATTAAAAATTCTCTATTTCTTTATCACATGTGTAGTTTAAAAACTTAGTTTTTTTATAAATTAGAAGTTACAAGCAAACATCATCCGACACAAATTCCAGCTACAAATTCCTTTAGGTTCAGAAAGCTCACACTGCAATTGAAAATGTTGCTATTTAGCTTTACTCTTCTATGAAGTCCCAGCTGCATCATCCACCTGAAAATACCACAAACTTAAGCAAAATCTATGTCAAACTGGACTTCACACTTATCTCTACTGCCTCCACCAACTGCAAATTAGGAAAAAACACAGTTTCTGCAAACAAATAATAAATCTGAAATGGTAGTGGCAAAGAAGGCTTCCTTTTAGAAACCATTTTTTGTTTACTGTAGTATTTTATCCACATCTTGTTTGTTTAATATGTTCACAAAGTTAGCTCAAGATCTGAAATCATACTGGGTTCCTTCTACTTACATTATACTGATGCAAACTGTATCGCAACTTTCTCAGTGCTGCTTGACGATCCTCAGCCCAAACAACTAGCTTTGCAATCATTGGATCATAATGAACAGAAACCTCATCACCTAAAATATATTTAAAAAATGCTGTAAGACTAACCCAAGTATTTCTGAAAGTTGGTAATGCATAGTGCTGCACACCATATGGCATTAAACTCTGACACAATTGATGGCCACATTTCTCTGTGTCCTTAAAGAATATGAATCTTTAATGATGTGGCCTGGCATTTCAATTCCAAGGACAACTGCAGTATAGACTTTTGAAGAGGTAACATTACTCAAACTCAGTTTTCGTTGTTGCAGTCAGAATGCAGGATTGATAAATTGTGATGAGTATACAATCAGCATGATCCAATGGACAATAATTTGGATACAGGTAAGCAAGTAAAGAGGTAAATAAAATATTCAGTGATTGACCAAAAGTACATGGACAATGACAAGGAAGAATAATTCTGTAGAGATTTGTCTTTGTAACAACACCCTGATAGACAAACTTATTTAGGTCAAAGAGGGACATGCTTCAGAAGACAAGCTTTTGATGCAAAATATTTCTGATTACACCACTGCCTTCGTTTTTACCTTGTCTAACTCCAGTTTCTATCCTGGTAAAATTATCTGATGGCGGGGTGGATAAGTGCAACAGTGGCCCAGCCCCTGGCATAAAGTTATTATTAGGGTCTTCAGCATATATTCTAGCTTCAAATGCATGGCCCCGGAGCAGAATCTCTTCCTGCATTAGGGGAATCTTCTCTCCTGCTGCAACCTGAAAACAACAGGTTTTTTCTTTAACGTGGGATCAATATTCTGGAATGCCAATGTACAAAATAATAAATATCTTTCTTCTAAACATGAATATCTAGAAAACACATTCAAGATGCACAAGGAGAAAAAAGTGGTATGTTATAAAAAGTTAGTTCTGAAATTACTTCTTCCTTTTGTCTGGGAGTCACCAATCAAAGGATTTTGAATTATTATTGTGTAATTTTACCTCCTAATATTTCACACATCTAAAACACAATGGAAAAATAGTGGGGGTTTTTCCTACTAGTTATGTCCAAAAATAATTAAATGCTTAAGTTAAAGCCTGGTCAACTAAGACAAGATTTTATTAGAGAAAAATTGCTCCAAGAACAGATGATAAAATGGATTACTGGCAGCCAGCACTACTGGCATACACTGTTGATTCTTCTGTATACTGGTGGACCAGTATATTTCAGGGAATGTTTCTTTAAAAGGAATTACTAACAATTTAAGAACCTTTAATGGGGAAGGAAGCATCATTTTATTACTCAAAGGAATTCACATTACAAATATGGGAATACCAACAAACACCAGCAACACACCACTTTGAAAAAATAGGGACAAAATTTTAGGGACAAAATAGTAACAAGAAGCCTGCTGTAATTAAGCACAGAAGAGACTTTACCAGGAAGCTACACAGTTTTCATCTACATGGGAAAATACAATTTCCTACTGAAAAATAGCAACAATTCATCTTTTAAGTGTCAGGGGTTTTCCATACTCTGCATTCTGCCACCAAACTACAGATTTCAGCAGAGACAGCAGAATGTAACTTAGTTGTCAAAGAAAGAATAGTACTATACAGATTCACAAAAATAATCTCTCCAAGAACTGACAGACATTTTTCATCTATTGACTCATTAAGCCACGGGCCAACAGCACCATCTCTTTCCAACTCAATGCTCTATTTCCATTTCCACATCAGGAAGCCAGAAGTTCCTCCTTTTTGCAAAAGCATTTGCCATTTTAGTTTTCTTTCTGGTTACATAAACACTCCCCTCCCTGCCACCTACTTAAGCTCAATGTGTACTGCTGTCCTCACTTTTTAATTTATCTAACAAAAACTGTTTTTCGTTTCCAGTTCCCCAAGGTCCAAAACTTCCTGTTATCATCTGAATACATGGGTAATCTCTCTGCAAATTGGGTGTGTGAGGAAATAGCCTGCTTCCAGTCCACACAACTATACATTTATTTTAGAATGTGACTATACTGGCATAACACCAGGCATGTGTTTTCATGAAGGTTTTTTCCTCCTACAGGCTCATCAAAGAATGATTTTTGGGCCAGAGACACACTTGAACTAGAGTTTCCAAAAAATTTCAGCATGGCAAGGGAAAGATCAGGACCTTACTTCCTCCCACTTTCCACATTCTCAATAACCTCTCTAAATATAATTTTTAAAAATGTTTTTTCTTTACACAACTGGAAGAAGATTTTGTTGGAATTCGGAGCATCTATACAATGCTCTACAGATATAGTAATAGATGTTCCTTCAGAGCAAACGAAACTCTACCCTATTAGCTATAAAGGATGTGGCTCTGAAAACCTACTTGGTCTCTCATAGGCAATATCAAGGAGCATTATTCACCGGACAGGAGGAATTCTACATGTAAAAAATCAATTAACACTCACCCTAAGTTGCCATTCCACCAAGTCTGTTCCAGTGATCATCTCCGTAACCGGGTGCTCTACTTGCAGTCTGGTATTCATCTCCATGAAGTAAAAATTATGTTGGGAGTCCATAATAAATTCCACGGTTCCTGAAGTAATAAAAAGGCACTTTAAAACAAGACTTCTTCAGAATGGATACTTAACATACCTGATTTATGTCAGGACAAGACTATTATTTCTAGATCAGATACCATGAGTTCCATTAAATTCTATATAAATTATCTTAAAGGGTCACACAATTGAAATCTGAAAACAGAAGTGTTGTTTCCTTGCACATTTACACATCCTGTGCTTAACAGTTTCAAACTTAAACTAGGGAAGTTCAGGTTAGCTATAAGGAAGAAGTTCTTTACTGTGAGGGTGGTGAGGCACTGAAACAGGTTGCCCAAAAAAGGAATAAATGCTCCATCCCTGGCAGTGCTTAAGGCCAGGCTGGATGGAGCCTTGGGTGACATGGTCTAGTGTGAGGTGTCCCTGCCCATGGCAGGGGAGTTGGAACTATATGATCTTAAGGTCTTTTCCAACCCTAACTATTCTATGCTCCTCCTCTACAAGAAGAGATTCATTTTGTTATGAGCTGTAAAAAGTGCATCAAAACTCTTTAAATTATTGTGTTTATATATAAGGCATGCAATTATTTAAAAAAAAAAAAAAAAAAATCCAAGGAAAATAGTGAGAAAAAGTCACAAATAATTTTAGTAGGTTATTAGGTTATTTTTCATTTGGGAAATAGTGTGAACTTCACAGACAGCGAGCTGTGTTTTTCTCTTAAAGGCTTTACTGTTTGAATATAAAGTATTTTTCTTTGTCTGATGAATGAGAAATTATTTTTCCCTTGCTCTAATCAAACTTACTGACATTCATAATGCTCACTTTCCAACAACAATCTAGTTGATTATCTGTTCTGAAATCTTTTCCTTCTATTCTTCAGCTGTCACTGGTCTTAGCTCAGACCAGGTATGCAAATTTAAATTTGTAACTGCATCATATTTAACTATGTGATTACTTGCTTAAGCCTCAAAAAAAAAAACCTGGGGGATGTGTATCATACTCCAAAACAACCAGATGCTATTTGCCTTGAGTCTTAAAGTCTTGCTAAGTTAAAAGAATACCTCTGGAGCAGTCATACCTTCACAGACTTACCTGCTCCCACATAATTAACTGCTTTAGCTGCTTTGACAGCAGCTTCTCCAAGTCTCTTTCGAACTTCAGCATTAATTCCTGGCTGTAAATTAATAATAATACAAAATATTATAAATTATTGTGAATTTTGGTAATATTAAACCTACTATGCATGACTATTTTGCAGTATTTAGTAACTGTAGTGAAATCCTTATCAATGAAATCTACATATTTTTCCCCCAAGAATCAATTTTTTTTCATTTAGAACATTTTCTGCAGCAAAATTAAAACAGGTACTGAGATTTAGAAATAAATTACTACCTGCTAAATAAATTTGATGAGGGTTAGCAATTACCTTAAAAATATGTAGCTCCTGTAAGAACTTTCTGCTTACCCCTGGTGCCTCTTCGATGATCTTCTGATGTCTCCTTTGCACACTGCAGTCTCTTTCAAACAAGTACACTGCGTTGCCATGCTGGTCACCAAATACTTGGACTTCAACATGCCTGTTTCATAATAATAAATGTTTCAATGAATTTCAGTAAAGCACCAATCCTGAGACTGACTTCACCCAAACAGACTTTGAACTTGTACACAGTCCTGTATACTTCAATAGGACTTCATAAGTTTAAGTGTCTGCTCTCAGATAACCAAATATGCAGAAATGTGGCTGCTGATATGCAGGATTTTAATTGTTTTAGACTTCCTCAATGTCCTAAATGAAACAGAATTCTAAATGCCAGCTACTGCTGTGAAACATCATAGAATAAACAAGCATCCTCATTTTGGCTGGGATGGAGTTCATTTTCTTCCTACTAGCTGGTACAGTGCTGTATTTTGTCTGTACTATGAGAATAATGTTGATGATAACACACTGATGTTTTAGTTGTTGCTAAGCAGTGCTCACCCTAAGTCAAGGACTTTCCAGTCTCTCATGCTCTGCCAGTAAGGAGATGCACAAGAAGCCAGGAGGAAGCACAGCCAGGACAGCTGACCCAAATTTGCCAAGGGGATATTCCACACCATAGATCGTCATGCTCAGTATAAAAACTGGGGTGAGCTGGCTGGAAGCTACTGATCACTGCTCTGGGACAGGGTGGACATCGGTGGTGAGCTACTGTATTGTGTATCACTTGTGTTTCTTTTTTTATTCCTCTCTCTCCTTGACATTACTAACATTATTGCTGCTATTATCATCATTAGTATTATTATATTTTACTTTGTTTCATTTCAATTATTAAACTGTTCTTATCTTAACCCATGAGTTTTACCTTTTTCTGATTCTCCTCCCCATCTCACAGTGGAGGAACAACCAGCTCTGTGGTACTTCTTTGCTCTTTTTTGCTGTTTTGTTGGTTTTTTTTTAACATGAGAAGAAACATTACAGTGTTTATATTAAAACATCTATTTCTCACCTTGGATTATCTATGAATTTCTCAATCAGCATTGCATCATCATTGAAAGACTTCTTTGCTTCTCTTCTAGCTGATTCTAATTGGTCCAGAAACTCCTTTTCTGACTGAGCAATTCTCATGCCCTAAAATACAGAAAAAAAAGCATATCTAAATGTCTAATAATTTGATACACAATAAAAATCCTTGTTGTACACACAGAGCAAGAGATTTCAGAGTAAAATCAGATTTAGACAGGGAATTCACTATACATAGTGTCTTGACACCAAATTCTTAGACCGTATTTCTAATCATTTAGGCAACATTTAAAACTGTTAGCAAAAAAAAAAAAAAAAGTCATAGAAACCATCAAAGTAACAATTTAAAGTCATCTGATTTCACACAAATCCATCAAACAACTTTTCTGCTTACGTGAATTACTGGAGATCCCTTGAAATAAACAAAACTCTTCTAATTCATATCAGCTACTTATCTTGTGCCTCACCACACAACAAAAGGAAATGAGATTTCGTAGTGCTAGATTGGACATTAATAATAAATTTTAAGGAAAAGCAGTTTTCCAGTTTCTTTGTTTTCAGATTCCTTTTAGAATACCCCGTTACAGATACTGAGACATGATAACTTTACACCATGTGATGAACAGATTAGTTTCTTTACCTTTCCTCCACCTCCACGAACAGCTTTAATCATAACTGGATATCCTATTCTTCTGGCATGTTCCCTTAGACACTCATCTGATTGATCTTCTCCATGATAACCTTCAACAACAGGAACGCCAGCAGCAGACATTATAGCTTTGGAAGTGCTTTGACAGAACAGTTTCATGTTTAGTAAGATAGTTGGGTTTTTTTCTTGCTTTAAGCTGCCTATGTTTCCAGTGTTAATTCTCCTCACATAAGTAGTCCTGACCTCAACAGCACTACTTACACAAGTGGGTTACATACAACTGGATTGTAATTAATCAAATGCTTCAAACGTTTGGCTGCTTTTTCCTCCAAGCCCTGTATATAAAAGCATAGTCAATTTCAGGCTTAAGGTTTTTTCCTATCTTTTGAGCCACATCATAGAGGCCAAACCTAGCATTTTCAAATTACAACACTGTATCTTGTCAAAACTATATTTAAAGTTGTACAAAGGCAAAACTCTTTTTATGATGCAGGCTAGATTCGCACCACACATAAAACACTCCACCATAACAGCTCTGGCTTCCAATATGCATGCAAAGCTAGTTAAATTACAGAGTTAATTTACTCTCACATTAGGAAATGATAAAAAATTAATTATCTAAAATTAGTATTACATAGTTCATGTGTTAGTAATAACCTTATTTCCATATTCTTGAGTTATACTTCATACCCTGGAGACATTTCTTTGATTTAAGTAACTAAGAATAAGATCCTTCATAGAATCATAGAATAGTTAGGGTTGGAAAGGACCTTAAGATCATCTAGTTCCAACCCCCCTGCCATGAGCAGGGACACCACACACTAAACTATGTCGCCCAAGGCTCTGTCCAATCTGGCCTTGAACACCACCAGGGTTGGAGCATTCACAACTTCCTTGGGCAACCCATTCCAGTGCCTCACCACCCTCACTGTGAAGAACTTCTTCCTCATATCTAATCTAAACTTCCCCTGTTTAAGTTTAAACCCATTACCCCTTGTCCTACCACTACAGTCCCAGCATCCTTGTAGGCCCCCTTCAGATACTGGAAGGTTGTTCATGATGAACAAAACTTATCACCCCATGTAATGATAAGCCACACTAACCCCTGATGATATGGGTGTTCCTTTTCTACCATTCCTCTGGCCAGTATACAAGTATCTGATCTGACTGCTGA
>NW_009920681.1:26220-29448 GCF_000696875.1 Nestor notabilis
TTATGTAACATTGCAATGCCCCAATTCTGGAAAACTAGAATCAGTTACGTATTTAATTACCAAAGTTTTAATTACTTTACAATCTTGACTGTTTCTAATTCTATAGGAATCTACAGATCTTATAGATCTATAGATCATCTATAAGCCTAGAGCTTATTCCTATGAAGAAAGCCATGCAAGACAACGAAAACTGACAGAATAAAACAGTTATGGAGCAACTGGTCATTTGTTAACAAAATTAGCTTTGGCAAACTGTAAGCTGCATAGCCAAGTAAAAAATCAGAAATAGATACCTCTTAATACCCATATCTCTGATAGCAGATGAAGGTGGACCTATGAAGATTATTCCCTCTTGCTTGCACAACTCTGCAAACTCTGTGTTTTCCGAGAGGAAACCATAACCCGGATGAATAGCCTACAACAGAATAATGTTACCAGCCTATTTTTTATACGTTTAGCTTAGAAAACCCTGAAACTTCCAGAGAGTTTCAATAAGACAACACAAGATGGAAGCACCATGGGTGAAAATAAAGAATGAAAGAGCATGGTAGTAAAAGAACATTTAAGGCCATGAGCTACATGCCTGAGCTGCTGAGACCTTGGCCACTTGCATTATTTTTTCCGAGGCCAAGTAACTCTGCTGTGAGGGTGCTGGACCAATGCAATATGCTTCATCTGCCTGTTACAGAAAAAATACATTTAATATAGACTGTTTAATAGATAATAAAAAGCAAATTTAACTGAATTTGAGTCAATTACATTGTTTATCAGATTGCTAGCACGCAACAGTTTACATCACTGCTTGTCTTCATACAGAGACTCAACTGGGTGAAACAGTTTTGAGTTTCTTCCCAAAACCAGAGCCCATTCTCTAACCCCCTCGCCACTCCAGCATTAGAAAGCCAAATTAACACACTTCCTGTAAAGCTGTCAGGTGCTGAGACAGAAAGTAGGCAAACTATTCACGTATTCAAGAAAAACATGAAAGTCACACTGTTACAGAGGTGAAAATCAACTGCATTAGCATATGAATCTACTTTTACATTGAACTTATTAATGAGAAATAGTGTTGTTAATGAACATCAATCAAAAACTTAATGAATATACTTCACCATTGCTACATGCATGGAATTTCTGTCTGCTTCACTATAAACTGCTACAGACTTCAAACCCATTTTCTTTGCTGTTCGCATCACTCTGCATGCAATTTCTCCTCGGTTTGCGATAAGAATCTTCTCTATATTGTGACCTCCTGTTTGAAAGGATGAAGCCATTTTAAAATTCAGATTTCTTTTTCATCATTTATAGTGTTTATGCCTTTCTCCCAACAATGAAAAAACATGCTTCACCAAAAGCATTTCCATGCTAGTCTTCAAATTTTTTCCTTAAGAGTTCTTATGCAGACGTATGTTTAATTCTTTTTTTTTTCTTTTTAGAACTAAAAAACATTTCCTAAATCTAAAACAACACTGAAACATAAAAGTTGATGTTTATGTTTTTACTGTGTACTTTCGGGACCAACTAGGGAACAACTAACACCTGTCCTCACTGGCCCCTTGTACCCCAGAAGTAATTCACATTTCTTTGAAGAGCACAGTCACAGTCACAAAATAATAACAAGGCATGAAGGGGTTTGGGGGTTGGTTTGTTTGTTGGCTTTGTTTGTTGTTTTTTTGGGTTTGTTTTTTTTGTAGTGACTTACTAGCTTTTATTAAGTTTCATGACAGTGGTTACAACAGTACAGAAATATGCACAGGCATAACTAAATAGGTTTAAACTAACTAACGTGACGAAAATATACCTCTGAACACTGCAACATATCTTTATAGACAACTTGACAACAGGGCCAGTTTAAATCACCTTGCTATATACTTTTCTTCATATAATGTTTAAGTACCATTTTACCTAAAAACCCAATTCTCTCACACTTTGCAACATTTGGATCAGAAAACAACTCAGAGGAAAACACCACAAAAATAGAGCTTTTATTGAGTATACCTAAATATGACAGACAAAACTATTCAAAATGTTGTTTACACATTAAAGATTATTTCTGCTAGGTCAGCTACAGACACCTGTTTTCAAAGGCTATACAAATATTTAATATTTATTTTTAAAGTGTACAGTTTTTCAGCAACTAATGGTCTAAATCTAATTGTAAAACCATCCACATTACACAAGCAATTAAACCTAGTGGCTAAAGAAGTTAAATTTCATACCTATCGTTGAAGCACATTTCACAAATCTTTGTACTTGGTTCCATAGCCTGTACAATTACAAACACACAGAAGTATTAGAAAAGTATATGAAGAACTGGCCACCACTCTAGTTTCATTTTCAGGTAAGAGAAGAAACTATTTACACAGAACACATTCAAGTTCAAGGAAGGTTTGTGCTAACTTCACTAGCTCTCTCCTTAAGTATTTGCATTTAGACACAAGAGAAATTATCTCCTTGCTTTTCTACCAGCATTCAAAGCCTCTTTTAGTGGATAGAACAGCCAACATCTGGCATTTATTAGAAAGATGGCAACTTGAAGTACTTGGGTAAGATATGAACAACCACAAATCAGAAAAGCTTAAGTGGGAAATAGGAGTAGTTTGTAGAGAGAAAAGCTGTAAGATAAGAAATGTGAAAGATACCAAGAAATAAGAGCTATGAAGAATTTCTGAAATTGAAAGGTAAACCTCAACCAACTCGTATTAAAGAAATGAGACTGTGAAGGCTGAAGTGGCTGGGAGAAATTGTAAATTCCTAGAAATGCTTTAATTTCACACATACATCAACTTTGGAATCTTGGATCAGACCCAGCAATTCTTAAACAGTATTAAACAAAAACGCACGAGATGCCCTTGACACCACACAACTAAAGGCTCAGTTTCCATAACAAGAGAGGGAAGTTGTGCATTTCCTAAACCCTTAACAAAACACTGTGGTGGTCACCAACTACTTCTGCACAGACTTCCAGTCGGCAGAGGGTAGGCAAGGACAGTTTCCAAACCCCGAACACCCTGGACAATTTCATGGAACCTCTATCAACTACTAGCTTGAAACCCTGGGTGGTTTCTTTACTTTTTCTGTCCACACAGGAGCCCGGGGCACCAGCATCCCACATACAGACGCACCCCCGAGCAGCGGGGCAGGCCCAGCATCTGCGCTCCCCGCAAGGCGCAGAGCTCCTCCCTCCTTCTCTCCCTCCCTCCGACGGTCCAGACCCCGGCTCGGCTT
>NW_009920682.1:0-17935 GCF_000696875.1 Nestor notabilis
GAAGTCTCTCTACATCGCTCCAAGCACTTATCATGGGTGCTGGCAACCAACCAGGAGTGTTGGGATGGACCGATGCTCCCCTCCCCCAACATATCTAGTTTAAAGCTTTCTTGATCAGCCTGGCAAGACTCATACCAAACAAGCTCTTCCCCTTCTTCGTTAGACCAACTCCACCAGCTTCCAGTAGACCTGGCCTCCCAAATCCAGTCCCACATACTTCCATGATTGTTCAGTCAGTGCAACATAATGAAATGCCCAAACACAGCAGAAACATCCATGCAGGCGAACACCAGTGGATTACTGTCATCTCTGTATTCAGCACAAAAGCAAATGAAATTTAAAAAAAGAAAAATGTGAAAAAATGAAACATATCCTCCATTGGTGCAATCTTCTCTCCCAGTTAGCACATTTCACCTGGCACACAGTAACTTATAGTGTCATGGTAACACGTTCAGGCACTCACTTTCTTTAGCAAGAGCTCAGTTGCAGACCTTGGAATGGTTACCAATACACCTGTACAATCCTGACCTTTACTCTTCCACAGTGAGGGGGAAAAAAGAAAAAATGAGTTCACTGTTTGAAGGACTGAAAGTTTTTATGCAGCAATATGGAAATTAAGTAGATCTAATATATATCCTTATGGATTTGATAGGATGCACTTCCTTGCCTCTAGAGTAATTCTTGGACTCAAAAAATGTCTCTCCCTCTAGTCTGTCTTTCTGACAACAAGGCCATCCCTTTATCATTGTCATAATGTTGTCAATTACTTCAGTTAATGCCAGGTCCTTCTCATTAATGTCAAGAAAATATGAGCTCCTCTTTTTCCCAGAATTCCCCTTCCAGAGGCAGATTTTGCCTGTAGTGGAAGGAGTGCCCAAATGCAGTCAGTGGGAATTGCTGTCTGAGGCTGCAACCACACTGGCTGCCTAATGCTCATGCTGCTTAAGACCTGAGTGGATGAATAAAAGAAGTGTCATCATTGTTTGCCCCTTTCCCAGCTCAAGGTAGGGATTAGGAATTGTGAACTTTTTTCCATTGTAAACTAACAGGCATTATAATCCTATCAGCATTTGTATTTTTGCACAGGTAAGTGCCTTCATTGAGCAGTCTGTGTCTACCCTAGACAATACACCAGAAAAACCCCAGGAGAGCATTCAGCCAGTGCAGAGTGTGTGCCTGTGCAGGGACCTGCCCAGGCCTCCATCCAGCTGTAGCAGTCCCTGCAAATCCACCCTGGCACCACATCACTTCACCCAAACCCACTCCCCTGCCTCACACCACCTCCAGCATCTCTCCCAGCTGCAAATCCTTCCCACTGCTTATCAGCACCAGGTTCGTGAGAAGCTTTTCTACATAAATCTGTGACAGAAGAGCCCCTGATACTGGGTGGGTGAGGACAGCATGTTTATTGCTTTTTGCAGGGCAAAGGGGAAACACAGAATGTTAAAGTTCATGTTTCTCTGTTGATCAGGAGTAGGAAAAAATAGGACTAAGAAATGGCTTTACAATGCATTTAAGTTGCCCACCCACAGCACATACTCAGCATGTGTATTCAGGTCAGCATATTATTTCCTATGAGTCACGTTCAGCTGTGCCTGAGCTGCATATTTTAGTCAGAATGATCTTAGCTGAAGCCTGTGCTGTGAGGAGGTTGGTGGTGTCCAAATTTGTTCTGGTATCCTGGAATTTGCTCCTTTGAGTGTTGTGACTCAATATAATCCTACAGAATTAAACTGTTTCTGCGTAGCATTCCTACTGAGCTAATGAAATAGTTAACATCACCATCCATGGTACAGAATAGCAACACAATCGTTATAGAATTAATAATACAATATCGAGGTGGGTGACACAGCTCAGATTCAGCTACACCAGCATTAACTAGTGGAACATTTTGCTGAGGAAAAAAGCCAAGGCTTCTTTTCCTAATGCAGTTCTCTTGCCTGCTTCAAGTTCCTTATTGTGCTTATCTCAGCCAGCAGCATGACTATCAATTTGACTATTTACAAATGTGGGACAGCTGCCTCACTGGGGAAACAGTCACAGAGATGCTCATGGGAGTGCCACTCTGCCCACAGGGGGTGGCTGCTTGACATGCTTGCTCCAACACCACTAGCATCTCTCAGCCTCCCATGGTTCACTGATGGCCATGGCTTACGTGCCACCTGTGAACCTTCCCAGTCTCCCTTAGCAGGGCAACCAACACCTATATTGTTATATCGTCAAGAGAAACGGAGGCTTCAATTCCAAAATCACCCAGTGAAATCCCCATGATGCCACTTCCCTAACCTAGCTTCTCCTGGTCCCATAAGGACTATAGAACACACTTTGCTGAAGACTGCTTTCTTACATGGGGTTTCAGGGTCTTTAAGGCTTGTCCAGCCCTTTGAAACCCATGCCTAAGGGCTTCAGTACTCCTGGTGTTGTAGCATATTGCATTAAGACTTGCTTGTTGTAGTTGAGACATCTTTTTGTCTTACAGTTCATAAGCACAGTCTGTAATGCATGTCAGGGTGATGGGTGACACAGCCCCAGGGATCAGGAAGCTCCAAAGTTTCTTCCACAATAAGTAGAGGAGGGGAAGAGCCAGGCACAGCAAAGCAGAGCAGAGAGGAAGACCAAGCAGTTTAGAAGATGGGAGGTTTTGTTTCCTTGTGACCATAGAGCTTACACTAGCCACTGCAGGACTGAGTTGCTCAACCAGCCTTGACTGCACACATAGACAGGAGCAGCAGAATGACTCCCCACACCCTGCAAACACTTCACCAGAGGCAGAACACTTTACTGATTTTGTATTAAATGGGCAGGCTCATCGCTTGGGATTATAATTAATGTTAGAGGGAGACCCAAGAAGTTGTAGAAGTTTAAAAGGATGCCTGTCATGTAATATTCTCTTCAATTTAAATCATATAAAAAATCTGGAGCATATGCCTAATAAGTAAAAGCAGAATTAATCCCCTAGCTGTCAGCACAACTGCTCTGAAATGGTGACTTACATCTAATTACATTTCTTTACAAAGCTTGGTTGCAATCAGTTAGCTTTCTGCCCTGGCTCAAGCTGAAAGGAACCACTGCTGTGATGTAAGATTACATATACAGCACTATGGGGGTATTCGCATCAGCTCAGCTACTTAAAACAGGAGGCTAGTCTCCCTATGTTGTCCATGGAGAGAAGCAGGGTCCCCCACAGGATAATCCAGAGTTGAAGCTGGGCATGCTGGGTTGCCCACTGAAGGCACCTGTCCTCGGGAGAGAGTCTGACCCCCTCGTTTGTGTTAAAATAGTTAAATCTGGATGGAGTCAGTATCTCCAGACTCACAGAAAGTAGTGCAAAAAGGATAGCATGCAACTAACATCCACCAACCCTTTGTGTTCAAGAAAATGCATAGGAAAGTTCCTCTCTCTAATGCAATCCTACTACCAATAGCACAGTTCAAATCTGTTTCCTTTTGAACCTTGCTCCCAGCATCTTCTGTTGCCCCCACTAACTGGCCAGGCCACATCACTGCAAGGAAAGTTGGGTAAGAGACTTCACAGGTCTGATTTGGGGTTTTTCAGGGAACCTCTAACACCTCCTAATAAGGAAGGTTATGTAGGAGAAGCTACAAGAGAGCATAAACTCATGCCTCTATAGGGTATTTTTAATAATGTTTTAATAATGTTGTGTTTCCTAAGACATTGTAAGACTGAAGCAATCTAACCATCTAAGAAAAGCCTTTCTGATTTTTCTTGCCTTTTTCTTCTAGATGAAAGGAATGTATTTTTCTGGCTTCTTGTGTATTTCCATACCAAGGCCTGTGGGATATAAGTTCATTAGCTCTATTTCCTCTTTCAAATGCAGGTCAGTAGCAACAGACCATATCCCTTCATGCTCTTTCTTTAATATTGCAGTAAAGCAAGAGAATTTACCCAGGAAATATCTCCCACATTTAGCTAGTATTTTAGGCATACAGTTTCAGACTTGTTAGCACCAACCCTCAAAACAGAACTGATGACAAAAAGAACAGCATCAGACCAAAAAGCAATTATTAGTCACAATCAGTCTTGGTATTAAGGTGCACCAACTCAGCTTTGTGTTCATTCCTAGTGGTGCAAACCACATCTTGTGGCTGACTCGGCCCACTCGGTTCTCCTGCACACTCAGATTACCCTACTGAAATGCATTTTTAACAATAAGGCCTGCTGAGATCCACAGTAACTTTTTATGGTGTGTGAAGTAAAGCTGGTGGGGGTAGCCTCTCCCTCCAAGTCACACCAGACCACATTAGATATAACACCTAGATGGAGGAGACGTTCCAGGGATTCATATTGAAAAATCTGTCTCATTATTTTTGTCAAATATGGTTTTTATTAAACCCCCTCTAGATGCCGCTGATTGGTATTTTTAATAATGTATTCAGCTTTTCTCCCATCAATCATCAACCAAATTACTCTTTTTTTTTTTTTCTCATCATTATTAAAAGATCAGCTCCATCATGCAGCACTAATTAGGAAGGAGGGTTGATTGAAAAGGCAGCGTTTCATTGAATAACCATTATTCCCAGTTTTTGCCAGGTTAAGGCAGGCTTCTGCCATTATTTTTACATAACCTAGCCCTTAGAGATAGAAGCAACATCTTGCAGAGAACAGAAATGACTTGCTTAGGAATACATCTATAAACCTGACAAGCATCAGCACCCAGAGACTGCTCCAGCTCCTGTCCGCAGTCTTTAAAGTTTTCAGCTGAACTACAATGAAAATGAGTTTCTGCAGTGCTGGATCCCAACCAGAGAAGACTGGATACTGCGGGTTTTCAGTCAGGAGTCTTCAACAAAAGGCAACAACAAAAAAAAAAACTTCCCTTGCTTTTATTTGATAAAAGAGCTTGTAGGAACTGTGTAAGAAATGTGTTATTTTCCCGGCATTGGGAGTGTAAATGAAAGCTTCCAGTGGGCAGTTTTGCTAATAGGAACTGATTTCATGTTAAAAGTGTTTTCTGTGCCATCCTGTGAATGCTAGCTGGGGAGAAGTTGCCCACTGCAGCTGACCCTGCACCTAACTCAGGTGAGTGAAAAAGGATAAGCTATGAGGCTCAGACCCAGGACACATGGATACCCAGCACCTTTGCTCTCTCTCAAAAGTGAGAAAGCTGAAGTTGGAATCTGCACATCTGTCCACAAATCACATAGGAGCAGTATCTCTGTAGCAGACTGAAGTAACCCTGAAAGAGATATGCCCACTCCTTGGTATGTGCCGTTGTGTCATTCTGCTTTTACAATATGGGTTAGAAATGGGCCCAAGATACAAAATCTTTATATCAATTTGGCCTGCCTAGTGAGTTAGGACCTAGATGTACCAGTAGCTTGAGAAGATGAAGTTAGACAAAATAAATTCCTGGGAATTCCTTCAAGGCATCTGGACTTAGAGCTGGCTGGGCCAGAGGAACTGCATCAGCTACAGCAGCATCCAGAAGCCTCTTCTGAAGTGGAGGTGGACTGAAGGAGCAACTAAAAATAAAACTTTATGGGAAATAAAGTGAGTTCATAAGGACATCTTGCATTACTTTATAAGAACAAGGGAGCTGAAGGGGTAGCCAGCTTAGACCTGTAACTCCCATCAACTGCATTCAGTACTACCAACACTGCAACACTGAAAAACCACTGACAGGTCTTGTCCCTTGAGCCAGTGGGTCTTCACAAAGAAAGGGAAAAGCCTAGACACTTCGAGTAGCTTTATTCCAGGATTTAGCCCAGGTGAGATCGCACTGCAGTTTATTGTTTGTTAACAGCACAGCAAGAAATTCTCTCTCTTTCAGACAGAAAGCAAGTAGCTGGGACCCAGGAGATGACCAGAGACATTCTAAGTACATAAGAAAGGGTAAACAGAAGGACCAGCAAGTTTGAGCTGAAACTAGCAGTTAAAAGGAGCAGCTATGCTGCCCTCTGTTTATGTCCACTGCTAAAAATAGATACCAAATTTCCAACAGGGCTTGCACTACATTACCACAATACTTAACTATTAATAGAAGCACTTTGTATCTGGATTGATGGGGGGAAACCATAGCACAGATAATTTCATTGATTTTGAGAAAAAATGTGAAAATTAATTTTATTAGGGTCAAGAAAGAACAGATTTTCATGTTTATCCTCATTCCTCCACTTCCTGAAAGCGGGTCCTCGCCATTGACCCTACCTCCTGTATGAGTCTTCTTCCCCCCTCAGATCAAACCAAATCACACGTGGCTTTTTCTGGCTCAGGCCACCAGAGAAGAGCAGAGGAATGGAGACACAAGGGTCCCAGTGTCCATATGTTCCTTAGAATGAGCTCTGAGTCTGTCTCTAGGTGGTCAGGAGGCCAAGAGTGCTCAATTCAGTTTTCCACCTTCAGAAGTTTAAAAATCTGCTGAGATCACAATATGCCATCAGTTGACATTGCTCCCACCATCTTCAGTGCACTCTGGTTCAGGCCTCCAGGGATTTACAGTTTCTATGCCATTTGTCTCCAAACCTCAACACCTTTTCCCTGAGGCAGGCAATGCTCCCCTGGGTGGTTTCCTTCTCTTTCTAGAGGAATCCCGGCACATTAGCTCCACCTCTCTGCAAGGCTCCTGAAGAAAGTTCTTTTGTACAAAATATTGGCCCTGATAACTGCAAATGAAAGACAAATTCAGCAGATAAATGAGCTGGATATTATTTTATTGTAATTTAAACAATCATTTTTGAAGTGTGTAAGATTATATAGAACCTGTAATCAGAGCCAAGAAATGTCACTGAATAATACATGACATGCTATAAATTAAGGAAAGAATGATTATACATAATAAAAAGAATAAGAAATTTCTTCTTGCAGGAAGGATAGGAACCACATTATTACTGAGCAGAGAGCGATAAAAATCACAACTTTATGAATAAAGCAATGGAAAAAGGAAGTGCCAGAGAGAGTGGAAACAACCAAGGAAAGCTTGGCCAGGACTTAGTAAGCAAAGTCAGGGTCTTATAACTCTTCCACACAGAGCAGCGCAGTGATGCTCACAAATAATTTATTCAACAACCAATGTATAAACTATTGATGAATATTTTTTGGTTTTCAAAGGGTTTTGCTTCCTACAACTTCTTGTCTGATTAAAAAAAAAAGAAACAAAACTGGCATAACGATGAGCTGAATCCTGAATAAAAAGCAGAGTGTTAGCCAGCAAAAGAGCAACTTCCTGCGTGCTAGTGTAATTAGCCCTGCATAAGGGATCCTGGAAGAGTGTGCAAGCCACTAAGGGAGAGTAGGGTGACTCATCAGAACTGACAATGTGCTCCCAGACACCATTGCTCTACAGGCAAGGTCATGTCCTTCTGAGTCTGCTAATAGAGGTAAAAATGCACTTGTTCCATGGAAACTCAAGCCTCTGCTACCTCTTATATTGAATGCCATATAATAAAAGAAATTGCCTGTGCTCAACTATTCAAGATACGGTGATTACTCACAATATGATAATCAGTCACCTAGGTATGATAATACCAGGCACTCTAAGGAAGTGAACGTGGCAGTCTCTGACAGCAACAACACCCAGAACCTTCCAACTTGTAAGGTCAGTCTTAAGCTGGCACTCCTAAAGAGAGCATGAGAGACTCATACCCCCTAAACCAGACTTGGTTGAACAGAAGTTCACATAGAGTTGAACCACTTTTCACCAGGCTGAGGGGAAAAACATGAAAAACATAGATTTGCCATACTGAGGATAGAGCAGCAACATAACTATGACTCCTGTCCCCTGGTCTGAGCCTCCTTTGCCTTGCAGAATAAAAAACAAGGTGGTGCCCATACTCCAGCCGGAAACGTTGCCACAAAGGTGAACAGCAGGATCAGATCTGGCAGCACAAAGGGGTGCTTCCTGCAAACTTGAGAGACTACTCAGAGTGTGAGGAGATGGAGAGTCAGACATTCATATGCTGGGCTTGAAAACATTCACTTGAAATCAGGAAGAATTAAGCTCCTGCTAAAGACAAATAAACCACAGTGCTTCCAGACTAGATGTAAAGATAAAGATGTGACTTCAGCTTAAGAATGAGCAAACTGGAAAAATCACTCTCATATCAGCATTATTATCCTCTTATGCGCTCTTCTGACCCTCCTATCCTGTAATATGCCAGCCCTTCACAAGTATTTCAGCATAGGTACAACACTCTTTCAATTGCTTTCTTTCTTTGCAGCTGTCAGGAGAAAAAAGCTTATTAGTTTGCAGCTTGGGATGGGAGTAGGAGGAAAAAGGGCCGCAGTGATCATTAAAGAAAAGCTAAGTCAGCAGCCTGAGCCTGGCATCGAGCTGGGCTCCCAGCTATTCTCCCTGGATGGAGAAGCAAGTTCTCCTGATCCTAGAATATACATTGCAATAAGTGAAATAAGGGGTTTGTTGGGTTTTTATTTTCAGTGCTGTGCCATCAGAAGAAGGAGAAAGGCCCTGTTAATCAGGAAAGAAATTATGTTACCACAGCTATTTAGCATGCACGATTGATTTCTAAATGAAACAATATGTAGTTTTCACATCATGACCTGAGTCATTTTACATGCAAAACATACATCTCCAAACCTTTCTTCATTATAAAGTATTCGTTCTTTCAGCTCCTACAGCTATGTTCCCTGACAGCTGCATATCCATTTTTCCTTCCTTATTATCTGCTTACAACTTAATGTGTTCAACAGGTTATCTGCAAAATGCTCTGCTCTTTTCCTCCCCATTAATGATGGGGAGCTTTTCCAGGAAACAGAAAAATTGGCATTTACACCTGCATCTTGCTTCATACATTCATCATGTCTCAGTTTCTGCCATGCTTTCTCTTGGCACCAGTGAGTTTGGGGTTAGTTTTCCAGCTGCTCTCACTTTCTCTGGTGTAAACCTTGAAGCAGCCACAGCAAAACCCTCACAGCTTGCACTGCTGTAAGGAGAGTAAAGGGTGATGATCTTCAGTGGGTGGAGCTTCAGATGAGTTCATAGTTTATTATTTTTTACAAAGTAGTCTAGACAGAAATTTTTCTGACCAAAATAATCTTCTTCATTAGAAAATTCAGTTCTGTGAAGGTAATTTCCTATATCCAAGGAAAAATTTCTGGCAAAAAAAATAAATGCTTTTCTGCCTACTTCAAGTGGTTGAAGTCTTAAACCCTACAATCACAGAAATGCATGAGCTCAGACAAGTACATTGCAAATTCTGCTTCTCTCTGAAGTGACTGAAACTTTCATTTAAAAGATAAGAAAAAACCTGGAAATTGTTTTTTCTGACCAGCTTTATTTACAGATTTTTTTTAAAAATCTTACTGCTTTTTCATGGTAGGCTTGCAAGCTAAAAACATTGAGAATACTTTGCTAAGTAATGCATATTAATGCAAATATTAATTTATTTAAGCTTCTTCAAAAGGCTTAGTGTCATATCATGCCTAAAGAAACCCATTAATCACTTCTTGAAAAATTTCACCCCTTTAAATATCCATGATCCTGATAACTCTCTCCTGGTTCTCTTCATCTCTGCTTGCTAAATATTTTGGATTATATTCTGTTGATAAAACCTAGTAAATCAAAGAAGCTACAAAACAAGTTTTATAGGTGAATTATCCTTATAAATACCATTCTGCACTTACCTGGTCTCTTTAAGCAGAGATTTCAAAATATTTTAGAAGAGTGTATTAAGTGATTGATAAATTAAGCCTAATAACACTCTGGGAGGTAGTACAGTTAGATAAACAGAAACACAGAAAGGTTAATTGTCCAAGGTCACATAGCAAGTGATTTGCAAAACCAGGGCAAGCACCTAAGGAGTCCTAACTGCAGTTGCTGCAATTTGCTCTCTGAAATATGTCAAGCCTGATTTGCAATTGTCTTCATCTTTGTGTAATTATTCACTGCAGTGCAAGACAAGTGTAAAACAAGAGTAAAACTGGTGCCAAATCAAAATAGCATGGATATGAGAATAGCACAGGTATGAACAAGCGAGAAAGCAATGCAGAATCCCCATATTTCTTGTCCGTCATGACCAACTTGTCTCTGGTCCATTAACTCTCTTGTTTACCTACCAACTTAAATGACAAATTTAATAGTGCTCTGTTGACAAAAGGGTTGGCTAGTTATTGTTTTGCTGATGGATGATTCTGCAGCGAATGAGGTATACTCTACGTGTTATACCACTTTTTCCTTCTGTTTTTTCAGCAACAACATATAGGCAAAATTACAATTCAGACTTTTTTAGTGCATTGTATTGTATCAGGTAATTAAAATTTGGGTTTTAAATTTAACTGAATTCTTTTAAATGTAGGAGTATATCACATATATAGGTGCCTGAATTCACATCTTCTTATATAGGCCTAACTTGGCAGTTGTATCATGCCAGACAATACTAAATCCAACTTAATTTGAACAAATTAGAGAAAGATTAAGGTAGCACATTAAAATACTTGTCACTGAATATAAAGTGACTAATTTAGCAAAATGCTTCTCATAACATTATCCTTCCCTGTTATCAGATAGCTAACATTTTAGAACACATTTAATCTCAGTAGTGACTAAAAAATATGCTGAAGTATGGGAGGGGTTAAGAGACAGTCACTACACCCACTGTATTTCGGATTCATCCTACCTAGAATTGGACTAGAAACTTTATATTGGAAAGATTTTTCCAGCGGATAGCACATATCCCACATAACGAAATATTGGTGGAGAAGAGGATATATAATGTTACTTTTTGCTTACACTAACCACAAAAACTTTTAGAAGTATCTTGATTTAGGGAGTCCCATTCAGAGGCAAATATTTTATTTTGGCACAAAATGCTTGTATTTTGAAGCAGCCTGTCTGGATTTCACTGTAATGGTACATTTGTTCATTTCTGGGCCCCTCATTGTAAGAGAGATACTAAGTTGCTGGAGCAGGTCCAAAGGAGGGCAACAGAGCTAGTGAAGGATCTGGAGCACAAGTCTTATGAGGAACAGCTAAGGGAACTAGGGGGGTTTAGTCTGGAGAAGGGAAGGCTCAGGGTGGACCTTACTGCTATCTACAACTGCCTGAAAGGAGGTCAGAGTGAGGAGGTGACTGATTTCTTCTCCCAAGTAACAAGCAACAGAACAAGACGAAATGGTCTCAAGCTGCACCATGGGAGGTTTAAACTGGATATTAGGAAAAATTTCTTCATTGAAAGGGTGATCAGGCATTGGAGCAGGCTGTCCGGGGAAGTGGTGGAATCGCTGTCCAGGGAAGTGGTGGAATCACTGTCCCTGGAAGTGTTCAAGGCCCTCAGTGACGTGGTTTAGGGGTGGACTTGGCAGTCCTGGGGTAACCGTTGGAATTGATGATCTTAAAGGTCTTTTCCAACCTGGCTGATTCCATAATTCAGCAATTTCTCTGCTGTGAGCTATAGGTCCCTGGCCCACGTTTGGTTGGGCCAGTCTTCCTGAACAGACTCATCTCCCCTGTTACAAAATAGCCTTCTCCCACTATTTGCAAGACCTACATTTTGCTCTGATTGAGGCAAAATAATGACAGTAACATTTTCAATAGCCTATAAAATTTAGAAAAATGGTAATTCGGAGAGCAGTTTATACATCCTTTCATTGTTTCCCTATCAGAATTGAGATTTTTTTTTTTTATTACTTTGATAATTCAACACTTTTTTCCTGGCTCAATAAAAGTTAATGTTATGGAAAAAAAAAAAACCTCCAATTTTCATCCAGCTTTAACCTTACATCTCCCAAACATGAAATAAAAAAAAACGTATTATTCCTTTTTAAAAACAACAAGCCAGCAAGCAAAACAAAGCAGGCGTATTTTAAATCATAAATCCAGAAAAGACATTGCAAGTCACTTTTAAAATAATAGCAACAATAGCTCATACTCCAGAACATGGCATTAAGAAAATCTGGTTTAAAACATAAACACGACTAAGTGTTTTTACAGTGATCCTTTGACTAAAGTGACTAAAGTGCTTTTCATGGTACTGTCCATCCAAAGACCTCACAGCAATTTTCCACCACTGATGCACTGACTCCCATGACACTGACAAATACACTGTTCTTCTGTTTAGCAGTCACAGAAGCTGAGTCACGGAAAATAAATTCTCTTACAGGAAGCCCTACAAGAAGTCAAAGTTTTCTAAGTGTTCATTCTGCAACTCAACAAGCAGGCCACTTCCTCCACCCTGCAGGTACCAAGTTCAAACTCCCCAGCTGCACCTTCAGTAACGTGGGTCCCACATATCGCCTCCTTCAAACCTCTGTGACATGAGCTTTTCCTGCAGCCACCACCACCACTGCTTTGTCAACATCCCCAACCTAAACATCATTAATTTTTCCTCAATAAAGTGTGCCTGGCCACAGTTCTAGAGAGGTCTAGGTTGAGGATTTGATGTGCTCTACTTGAATGCCACCTGCAGCTGCAGACCAACCCCAGAACACCAGCGTGTTCATATCCCTACACCTGGCACCTCTTCCCAAGCTCTTGCATTTTGCTCCACATTCTTCTTTATATTTAGTTCACTCCCAAAGCATCTTTTTCGCCTCACTCCAATTCCCACACAAGTTGTCTGGAGAGGGGGTGGAAGGGTAAAGACAGGGAGGAGGAAAGGCTGCAATTAAATGGACCCAAGCTTCATTCATGCTACAGTGAGAAATGGTGATGGTGGTGTGTTCCCCATCTCCCTTTCTCTCCTCCCTCACTTCTTTTACCTGCCTATGATTATTATTTCTCTCACTTAGCTTAGGTAATAGTTTCTCAGGGTAAGAAGAGGGATTGTCTTTGGCAGGCATGAGTGGTACAGTGGCTCACAGTCCTCTTCCCAGCCCCAAGCCATGATTGCTCACCCTGTGTCCTGCCCAGGGCATCCCCAAGCAGCTTTGGTGCACCTTTGTTTCTGTACATCAGGTGCCTTGTGTGTGTGGGAGCACAGAGTAAAATGCAAAATAGAGAGGAGGCAAGCTCTTCAGCTTGGCAAAGATAGGACTGCTACAACAGAAGCTTGAAAACCTCAAATGCTGTTTTCAGTGTTTAACCTTTTAAACTGGCATGAGCATTGCATCACAATTAGTTTTTAATCTGTCACTGCCTAAATCTTTGTATCTTCGTCCCAGGCATTATATTTGCTGTAGAAAATGTCTTATGATCACCTGCTACTACAGCATTACACAACTGAAATATGTTCCAGGGTGTACCCATCCGACATCATAAAACACCAACATGTCAAGCAATTTTCATCTTGCCAACAACTGCATGTGTACACAAGCTAGGGAGTACGTACACCTTGTCTGAAGTGACACCAGTTTGTATAAATCACAATTAGGCAATAATCACAGTGAATAATAACCAGAGTCCCCAGTACAGACCATTAATCTGAGGGAAGATGAGAGTGACCAGGGTAAGAAAAAGACACTAACATCAAAAACCCTTTGCTTGTCCTGGCAGCAAAGGCTGGCAGACAAGGAATACAATGAACTCAAAAGTACAAGAAACTAAACCTACAGCTGGTTCTTGTAAGCAATGTGCAGACAGTAAAATCCCATGGAAGACGTGTTTGGAGCATGCAGGGACATAAGGAGACAGAGAGCCTCACGTTAGGTAAATCTTCCTGTGCCATGCCTTGTTTTCCACAAAGGCAGCTAGAAGTGTTGGAAATGAGCTGTGGGAGGCCAGGTCTTCATGCTAGAAAAATGTACAGCAAAACAATGTTTCTTCCCTTCTTACTGAAAAAAAAACCAACTTCAAAACAAAGCACAAATGAGGGTTGCTCCTCAAGGCTTCCTAGCAGGGCTGTGGAAGCTCCTCTTCTGCTCAGTTTTACAAAACCATGCAGGAAAGGGAGGTGATAATCCCCTGGCGACATTTCACTTAACACTTCTCCAGTAGGCAGAAATTCCTGTGTGCCACAGGAACCAGCATAATGGAAGCAGGCTCCATCTCAGAGAAGAGTGTTAATGTATTTGCAGTACAGGAAGGCACTATTACGAGCTTAATCCAAGTTTTGTTGAAAGCAATGTAAAGCTCTTATAAGGCCTTTGTGACATCAGGCACTTTCACTTCAGAGCTGGTGCTGTTTGGCAACCTAAACGCTGGGAGACTCCAAATAAAGGGAAACCCAGGCCTGACGCAGGGGCCAGGTAGCAGGATTTCCACACACTGCAGGTAAGCAAGCCACATCCCCTCCATTCAGGGTGCAGACAACAGCTGTGGCTTGAGTAAATAAACAAACTTAAGCACGTACACACAAATCCAAAAGTAATAAACGTTCAAATTGAAGCTTTTCTAAATGAGGGCCATATGATGAGTTTCAGCTGGTAATTAACAACAGAAGACTGGGAACATAAAAAAATGGGGAACTGTCCCCCAGCACTTCCTTTTAGAGGCAACTTATTCCCTCCCCAGACGTCCCTCAGCAGTTTGCATACTCATTCACCTTGCAGGCACAGGTTCTCTTGAGCTTCTTTGTACAACTACACCAAGTTTTCTTACAAGCTGATTTCTTTTCACAGTCAATAATAGCAGTGCTTACTGCAGCCCCCAAGCTAACATACTCTAATGCATTTTTAAGGGTTGCTGTGGACTAGGATATGTTTCATGACGAGATAGAGAAAAGAAGAGCAGGAAAATGAAGGTAAGGATTGCTGAAAGTGTTAGAATATCAATACAAAACTGTATCTGTAAATGTTGGCCTTTGCTATTTTTAGCTATCATTGCAGAAAAAACAGTAATGATGAATACCACCTTTGTACCTCAACTCCTTACTGGCAGCTGCATCTCTTGTCCTTGTGGCTTTACCACTGCTGCACAAGTAGATTATCTTAAGCAGGCAAGGAAAGCAGAGCAGCTCTGCATGGGACTGTGCCCAGTGATTTAGCTGCAGAGCTGCCACTCATTTTGCCGTCTTGCTGTAGAGAAGCTAATTAGCCCCATTGAGAGTCAAGCTTTATTAGCCTGAGTGCACATTTGTTAACCTTGTCTTACCATCTGGGGACACTGCTTGGTCAGCACAGGACCAAGGGTCCTTGCACTAGACACTTGCACGTAGACATGCCACATGTACTGGGTCTGTCCTTGATGCAGTGTGCTGCCCTGGTTTCCCCAGTGCAGTGGCCAGCTGGGGAAAGTGGGGGCATGATTCACTTTGCTTCCCATTTCTTTCCCATGACTCTCCTATGCAAGCATGGAGAGGGCATACACCAGCTCGGTAGAAACAACGTCCTGCCCTACAGCTGCTGCTCACCGTAAGAGTAAACATATTACATTACAGTAGTGGTACTACTTCAAGTTTGGGACAAAGCAGAAACTTACACCCAGTAAACACTGTCACCAGGTATTTTGCATCTACATTCCTGTTGCTCTAACTGCAGTTTAGACCCAAAGTGCCAAAGTTACTACAAGCAGAACTTAGGATACCTGGTAATAGACCATGCTTTAAGGCACCTTGCCTGGAACCTGCCTCTCCAAACTGGATGTAGGAGACCACATGCCATGGCAAGGCACCAAAGGTGCTCAAGCTTGCTGAATTTTGACTGCTCCCCATGAGCTCATTTCACCTGCTGAGGACTTCTGGAGCCTGTTGCTTCTCTGTACTGAAACAGCTACGCAGATCAGGACCTGGCCACATGGCACTTTGAGCCTGCGGATCTGCTTATGGTCTGCCTTCTCCAGCCATCCTGGGTTTGAGTGAGCACATCTCTGCGGTGTCTCTAATAGGCACACGCTGTCTCTATGGCAATGAGAGACAGGAAGCGCCTGAGAAAGATACTGCAGAAAGGACTGTGTCTGGCACCAGGAGGAGACAGCAGAATGTGCAGAAACCCAGAGGGAAATGTTCCCTGCAGGCTTAAAAAAGTGATGTGGCCATAGAATGACATAAGTGACCCAGAGGAGGATAGCAATAAGTGTCTGTTTTCTTCAAGTCAGGTTTTTGTTTCCCACTGATGTTTTTATTACCTTTTATTTATAACAGATTAAATTTTAATTATGCAGTACTACGAAAAGTGCTTACTGCACATCACCCAGCTCTATCTTCATCAGGCTCCTGTAAACTAGGAAATGCAACCTTTCCAGCTTTCTAGTGCAGAATTACACAGCATGTTATATACTTTGTTGTAGCTCAAGAAGGGATGTTACGAAATAACAAGTACTGCATAAGAGTACTTTTAGGTGCTCTCTGTATTTGTGTCAGGCTTTTCCCACTCCAGAACAACTGCAGTTAAAATGCATTGCATTAGCATAAAAACCATATTTAACTAAAAACAGACCTACTATTCTGTTTTATGACTGATGATTCAGAACAGGAAAGAAAGTAAAACTTCACTCTTCCTCATTTATTGTTTGTTTCCTTTTTAACACTTAATTCAGACAAGAACAATGAAACGGCCTTGTCAGTCTCAGCCTCTGTTTATGGCTACCTTTCAGCTCCGATGATACTAGTGCCATCTTGCCTCATATACAGGAACAACGAAAGTAGGTTTAAGATTTTCCATGTTTTAATTTTGTGAAGATTTGACGTGTCACTAGGGAAAGTGCAATAAAAGTCTCCAAGCTTCTGCTTCTGTTATAGACTAAACTACTGATCGTGATTAAGACAATATGACAGGGATTATTAGTCATAATAATTGTTACAATTCATATTCAGAAATTAATTTTAATCCTGCATGTACCTATTTCCTTTCAAAAAACTATCGAGAACAGAAAGGCCACTTTTATATTTAAATCCCTAAAAAGAAGCTATCTACAAAAGCCACTGCAGTTCACCTCTGTAATTTCAGAAGGCAGATTAAGGAACACTGCAAATTTTTACTTACACCAAATAAAGGAAGAAGCAATGCAGTATGTATTTGCAAGCTTATTCACCTGTGCTGCATCCCTGCTGTGTGCTCTTTCACAGCCACCTATTCTCTACAAGTGGTGAGGAGTGAGGGGAAAAGTGGGAAGGAATGAAATACTGGGACGAGGAAGAAGTATATAATCCTGAAGTCACTGAAGAAATCAATACATAGGTAATATATTCAAGCACCATATCTGTGTATAAACAAAAGAACAGGAGTAAGATATAAATCTGCATATGGAATATGGAACTTTTTTCTGGAATGACTCCCTGAGAACATACACTGCTGCCCTATTGCTATGGTTCTCAAAATCCACATCTTTTCTGAAAGGGAAAATGTCTGCACCTAGCAGATTCTAACTTCGTGTGGGTGTGTAACCGACTTGGTTACCAAAGAAACTAGTCCATGTTCTACACCACTTAAAGCTAATATTACTATTAGAATAAATAATTTGAAGGAGAGGAAAGGAGGGGAGGGAATGACTGCACTGCAGATTTGTAACAACCAATTAATGGCCAGAGAGAGGAATGCCATAGCCTTTGTTACAAAAATTTCAGCCTCCCTACACCTACCAAACAAGTCTTTGCTTTCGATGCAAATATTTCAAAACCAAGCCTACACTGCTGTGTTCACGCACCACTGCACTGCCTACATGACGTGTTTTCTGCATAAGTGAAGGAAAGTTGCAGACATCTTGTACTGTTGCCAAGACGCTCTGACACTTGCTTGGAGACACTCTACTGCTGCCGCTGCTGCTGCTGCTGCTGAGGAATGCTTTGACTTCCCACACTTCAGTGCCGTACCAGGGCTGTCCTCGCTGCTTACACCTTCGGTCTTGCTTTTCTGTGGCATTGGAGTTGCCTTTCTTCTCTGCAGCAGTATCCAGCTGTATCTGAAAGGTGGGGGAAAAAGAACAACCAAAACCAGAAAAAACCCAAACACCTGAAGGATAGAACCTGACCATTTATTTTGGGCAGAAATACCGTATTGCTTTGTAGTTATTTGATATGCAGGCTAGGTAGCACCCAAATGCTTAATGCAGCCTCACACCAGAACACCAGCTGCTTCGTCAGCTCAGGAGCTAAAGCATCCGATTCAGAGATTCAGACTTGTTTTCCCAAATGACCCACGAAGTCCTACA